>NW_024883133.1:0-133666 GCF_019059575.1 Amphibalanus amphitrite | reverse complement strand
CAAGTGTCGCAGGCAAACCTGGAGATCGTCTGGGTGTTGGTGCGCACGAGCCGACAACGGAGCGCGTTGGTTGCGTCAGCGTATCGAGTGCCGCAGAACAGCGCGCGCCAGCTGGACGCCGATCTGGACGACCTTGAAGGTCAGCTACAGCATATGCTTACCAACTTCCCCAGGGCGACCGTCATCATTGCAGGCGATCTTAACAATTGCCTACTGAAGACCAAACCTGGGAACGCGCCCAATCCACTGCTGAGACTGTGTGACACCTACGGACTGCGCGTCACCAACCGGAGTCGCGCCACGTACCGCCCCGCCGGTTCGCTGTTGGATGTGATTATTACTAATCGCCCTGAGCTGATCCGGCGTGCCGGAGTCACGAGGTGCCATTACGGTGGCCCGCACGATTTTACTCGTGTTCTGCTGGCCCGCGAGAGTCGAGCGGCGCCCCGCAGTGACACGAGTCAGTACCGACGGGCGATCGGCAGGATTGCTAAGGACCTATTCAATCAACAGCTCGCGGAAACAGACTGGACACCCGTCTACCAGTCCGACACTACTGAACGTAAATGGAACGTTTTCCGCGATACGTTCATCGGCCGGCTCGACACTGTTGCACCTCTCAAACGTGTGCGTGACCGGCAGTTGACAGCGCCAGCCGTGTCTGCCGAAACGCAGCAGCTGTTGCAGAGCCGCCGCGCGGCCTTAGCTGGGGACGACCGCGCTGAATACAAGCGGGTGAACCGGCTGTACCGTGCCGCCGTGCGGAATGAGAGCCGAGAGCGCTATGCTAGAGCGATCCGGCTCGGCGACAGAGGCGGGCTGTGGCGTGTGCTGCGACCTGTTATCGGCAGAAAGCAGCAGACCTGTGAAGTGCCGAGAATTACTCCGAACGCTCTCAACGACTACTACGTCACGATCGGACCGGCCACGGCTGCTAGTGTGCCTGCGGCTACGATGCGTGTGCCCATGCGTCTACCTCGTGTGCCGGCCGCCGCGTTCGTGGTGCGCACTACTGATTATGACACACTGTATGCCACTCTTTTGCTGATGAAGCCGTCGAAATCAACCGGCAAGGATGGTATTAGCGTACTGATGCTTCAGTCTTTCTTCTCCGGGATGGGCCACGTACTGCTAAACGTAGTGAATTCCAGCCTGGCTACTGGTGTCGTGCCGCGTGATTGGAAGCACGCACTAGTGACCCCTATTCCGAAGGGGAAGACGTCTGTGAAACCGTCTGATACGCGTCCCATATCTATTCTACCAGCGATTATGAAGCTGGTGGAGCGTATTGTTCAGGGCCAGCTGTCAAGCTATCTAGAGGATAACCACTTGCTTTCCGATGCTCAACACGGTTATCGCAAACAGCGATCCACCGAAACTGCTCTGCATACTGTAACGGACATGGCTCTTCAAGCCATGGACAATGGACAAATCTGTATTTTGGTACTATTAGATCTATCAAAATGTTTTGATGTAGTCCCACACGCAAAACTACTGGAAAAGTTGTCGGTATACGGTGTCGATGTGCAGTGGTTCCGTAACTATTTAGCGCATCATTCGCAGCAGGTGCAGATGAGGGGTGCAGATGGTGCGAGTCTCCTGTCAGATAGCAAACCCAACGAGATCGGTGTGTATCAAGGCGGAGCGCTCAGCTGCGTTCTTTATATGCTCTTCTCAAATGACCTGTGCTTGTGTGTGCCTGATGACGTCACCGTCGTTCAATTTGCGGACGACACGCAGCTCATGGTTACTGGCAGAAAATGTGATGTAGATCAGCTGATCGCACGCATGGAGCACGCGCTCTCCTGCGTTTTTCAGTGGTTTTGCCATAACGGCATGAAACTGAACGCAGGAAAAACAAAGATGCTCGTGATAGGAACGCCAGCAATGCTCCGCGGTTTGGCCCCTGTTACTGTGGATTTCTGTGCGACCACAATCACTGAGTCTAGAACGGTGAGGAACCTCGGAGTGACGATGGACCGTCATTTGAGTTTTGAGCCGCATGTCGACAGCGTTACACAGAAATGTACTGGCATGCTCATAGCACTGATGCATGCACGTCACGTTGTGCCGAGGTCTGCCTTGAAGTGCATCGTCCAGTCACTAGTGATCTCGGTATTGCGATACTGTTTGTCCGTCTACGGATCGTGCGGAGAGACGCAACTTCGGCGGCTCCAAAAAGTACTGAACTTCTGTGCCCGGGTCGTGTCGAACAAGCGGCCGTCGCGACAGTGTGGCATCTGTAATGCGCGAATTGAAATGGTTATCTGCCAAGCGACTAATTGACTACCACACCGTGTGCGCTGTACAGCGAGCTATCGTGTCTTCCCAGCCTGAGCGACTGAGCAGCACCATAGGGCGCCAGGCGAGCAATCGCCACCAGCACGACACAAGGCGCGCCAATTTGCTCACGCTCCCGTCCATTCGGACGGAGGCAGGCCGACGGCGGCTGTGCTACAGGGGAGTGGCACGACTCAACCAGCTCAAAGTTGACCCAATGGTGTCATCTTTCAGAGCTAACGCTATGAAGGTGCTGCGAGCAATGCCTGAACAAGATGCTTAGATTGTGTGTGTCTATGTTGAGCATAAGTACTGTGATTTGTGAATGCGTGGATGTGTGCTCGATATACTCCCCCTCCCCATGATATTCCCCATCGTATGACGTGAGCTTGTGAAAAGCCACTTAAATGTGTGGATCTGGCTCGAATATATCTGTATCTGTATCTGTATCTGTATCTCTCTCTCTCTCTCTCTCTCTCTCTCTCTCTCTCTCTCTCTCTCTCTCTCTCTCTCTCTCTCTCTCTCTCTCTCTCTCTCTCTCTCTCTCTCTCTCTCCCGCTGACCCCTCCCTCACTAACCTCTCTCTCTCCCGCTGACCCCTCCCTCACTAACCTCTCTCTCTCCCGCTGACCCCCTCCCTCACTAACCTCTCTCTCTCCCGCTGACCCCTCCCTCACTAACCTCTCTCTCTCCCGCTGACCCCTCCCTCACTAACCTCTCTCTCTCCCGCTGACCCCTCCCTCACTGACTCTCTCTCTCTCTCTCTCTCTCTCTCTCTCTCTCTCTCTCTCTCTCTCTCTCCCGCTGACCCCTCCCTCACTAACCTCTCTCTCTCCCGCTGACCCCTCCCTCACTAACCTCTCTCTCTCCCGCTGACCCCTCCCTCACTAACCTCTCTCTCTCCCGCTGACCCCTCCCTCACTAACCTCTCTCTCTCCCGCTGACCCCTCCCTCACTAACCTCTCTCTCTCCCGCTGACCCCTCCCTCACTAACCTCTCTCTCTCCCGCTGACCCCTCCCTCACTGACTCTCTCTCTCTCTCTCTCTCTCTCTCTCTCTCTCTCTCTCTCTCTCTCTCTCTCCCCCGCTGACCCCTCCCTCACTGACCTCTCTCTCTCTCCCGCTGACCCCTCCCTCACTGACCTCTCTCTCTCTCTCTCTCTCTCTCTCTCTCTCTCTCTCTCTCTCTCTCTCTCTCTCTCTCTCTCTCTCTCCCTCTCGCTCTTTCTCTCTCTCTCTCCCCGCTGCCCTCACCCTCCCCCACTGACCTCTCTCCTCTCGGCGACCAGCCGTCCGAGCTGGTAGAGTCCAAACAGCGCGTCCCGAGGGCTCTCCCCCGCGACGTCCATCAGAGGTGCCAGCGACGGAGTGAACTCCTCCACCTCCAGATCGGAGCACGTCACGTTAGAGTGCTGCCGGGCGGAGCGGAGGGTCAGGGGAAGTCTAGGGTATTATATATGGACCGGAGCACGTCACGTTAGAGTGCTGCCGGGCAGAGCGGCCGGTCAGGGGAAGTCTGGGATATTATATATGGACCGGAGCACGTCACGTTAGAGTGCTGCCGGGCGGAGCGGCGGGTCAGGGGAAGTCTAGGATATTATATATGGACCGGAGCACGTCATGTTAGAGTGCTGCCGGGCGGAGCGGCGGGTCAGGGGAAGTCTAGGATATTATATATGGACCGGAGCATGTCACGTTAGAGTGCTGCCGGGCGGAGCGGCGGGTCAGGGGAAGTCTAGGATATTATATATGGACCGGAGCACGTCACGTTAGAGTGCTGCCGGGCGGAGCGGCGGGTCAGGGGAAGTCTAGGATATTATATATGGACCAGAGCACGTGACGTTAGAGTGCTGCCAGGCGGAGCGGCGGGTCAGGGGAAGTCTAGGATATTATATATATGGACCGGAGCATGTCACGTTAGAGTGCTGCCCGGCGGAGCGGCGGGTCAGGGGAAGTCTAGGATATTATATATGGACCGGAGCATGTCACGTTAGAGTGCTGCCGGGCGGAGCGGCGGGTCAGGGGAAGTCTGGGATATTATATATGGACCGGAGCTGCACGTCACGTTAGAGTGCTGCCCGGCGGAGCGGCGGGTCAGGGGAAGTCTAGGATATTATATATGGACCGGAGCACGTCACGTTAGAGTGCTGCCGGGCGGAGCGGCGGGTCAACAGTCAGGGGAAGTGTAACACGGCGGTTTCTCGTGCCCAGGGCGGGGCGCGCCGGTGTTGTTGTCAGCCCTTGCCAGAAGAGATGCTCTGCCGGTCCAGGTGTATTGTTTCACGAGCACAACACAGCGAGATGGTCAGCTACGGTGACCGATGCAGAAACTACGAGACCGATGCAGAAACACGTCCGGCGTGGGTGACGGCCGGGGGTCTTCTCTACACAAGCACGCGGAGCAGATGGTATGCGTCCAGCGGCTGTGGAGCTCGGAGGTCTCCTCGAGCGAGAGAGAACACGTCCTACGCCGATGATGGCTCTAGGTCTTCTACCATTCCCTTTGCCGGGGAGCTCTCGGCTCGGCTCACCCCGACCTAGTTCCTACCACATACTAGAATATAAAACTATCCTGCGTGACGGCCCGCTATTGGATTAAAACATTTTCGCTTTGAGACTCGTCTTGTGATTGGTTATTACTATGTCACCGCCCCTCGGCCCTCTGGTAGCTCTCAGAAGACACGTGTCAGATGAGTTGCCAATCGTCACGCGCTGGCACCGTGGTTGAGGGGGGCGTAGCACGATATCGTTCTAAGGAGCGCGTCAGAAGCATTGGTGGACATTAACCAGGTCACTATTCTGCGCGGGCCGGCATGAATGACGGATGGCGGGCGTCAGGCTGGCGCGACTCAGCGGCACCGTCGTGGCGGGCTGGAGACAATGAGTCACACATGGATAAACTATGACGCGTCGTTGGGCCGACCCACAGTGATGCAAATGGGGTTCACGAGTGGCCATAAATACGAAAAAGGCCCAAAATTCAAGTTCACTTAATCGAATAAATCGTAATATGGTCAGTCAGGCAAATGTTTGGGGTGTCTGAAAAAGTATGATTTTAATGTTTTTGTCAAAACCGGCCTCGTGTAGGATTGTCAGAAGTCGAGACATTTTCGATGTCGTAAATTGACTGTCGGGTACTTGAAATTCAAGTGCCGCTAGCGTGCGTTCATGTCATGCAAACTGCAAAAATTATACATGAAAATGATCCCCGAAACCTGCTACTTCTAATGCCACGTCATACAAAGCCGTATCTATTTTGGTATGGCGGTGAACTAACTATTTGTAATCATGTTGCAACCGCAGTTTTTTACCAAAAAGATTTGCTTTCAATTAACCTACAGCACTTCACACAGTGTGTGCCCGCTAGTGCACCATATCATAGCATTCCCTAATCATTTCTGAGTCGCATCGTGAAAGAATTAAGGCGCTAGCACAGGGCTGACCGGCGCTACAAAAGTTTTCGTCCGGCACGGTCGGGTGCTGCGGCGCAGCGGGCGGCCCGGGCGGTCGCGCCGCCGCGCCCGGACGCCGCGCGGCGGCACCCACCCGCCCAACTGCGCGCCCACTGCGGCACCCGACCGCCCGGACAAAAACCTCTGTAGCGCCGGTTAGCCCTGTGCTAGCGCCTTAATTCTTTCACGATGTGACTCAGAAATGATTAGGGAACGCTATGGTATGGTGGACTAACGGGCACACACTGTGGTGAAAGTTCTGTAGGTGAAACGAAAGCATTTTTTTCTTAGCAAAAAACTGCGATTGCAACATGATGATAAATAGTCAGATTACCACCAAAGCGAATGAGATACGGCTTTTTGTGACCCAGCATTAGAAGCAGAAGGCTTTGGGGATCATTCCCATGCATAATTTTTTCAATTTGTACGAAATGAACGCAAACCAGCGGCGTTTGAACATGCGAGTGTCTGACTGTCATTTTACGACCTAGAAAATGTCACGTCTGTCAAGACAGCCTCAGATTCAGATTCACTTTCAGAATCACATTCGGACCCCCTTCGATTTTCATAAAAACTGGTCCATGGTACAGTTTTGGACGCTGATTCCAATGGTGAAGTCTGTTTTTCGCCACATATTATACTTTGGCCCCTAGAGGCATTCAAAGTTTTTTTGGGGCGAAGGGGGACCCCCTTAGATTTTCATAAAAACTGTTCCATGGGTACAGTTTTGGACGCTGATTCCAACGGTGAAGTCTGTTTTTCGCCACATATTATACTTTGGCCCCTAGAGGCATTCAAAGTTTTTGGGGGAAGGGGGACCCCTTAGATTTTCATAAAAACTAGTCCATGTGTACAGTTTTGGACGCCGATTCCAATGGTGAAGTCTGTTTTTCGCCACATATTATACTTTGGCCCCTAGAGGCATTCAAAGTTTTTTTGGGGAAGGGGGACCCCCTAGATTTTCATAAAAACTGGTCCATGTGTACAGTTTCGGACGCTGATTCCAATGGTGAAGTCTGTTTTTCGCCACATATTATACTTTGGCCCCTAGAGGCATTCAAAGTTTTTTGGGGCGGAGGGGGACCCCCTTAGATTTTCATAAAAACTGGTCCATGTGTACAGTTTTGGACGCTGATTCCCATGGTGAAGTCGGTTTTTCGCCACATATTATACTTTGGCCCCTAGAGGCATTCAGATTCACTTTCAGAATCACATTCGGACCCCCTTAGATTTTCATAAAAACTGGTCCATGGGTACAGTTTTGGACGCTGATTCCAATGGTGAAGTCTGTTTTTCGCCACATATTATACTTTGGCCCCTAGAGGCATTCAAAGTTTTTTTTTTGGGGCGAAGGGGGACCCCCTTAGATTTTCATAAAAACTGGTCCATGGGTACAGTTTTGGACGCTGATTCCAACGGTGAAGTCTGTTTTTCGCCACATATTATACTTTGGCCCCTAGAGGCATTCAAAGTTTTTTGGGGAAGGGGGACCCCCTTAGATTTTCATAAAAACTAGTCCATGTGTACAGTTTTGGACGCCGATTCCAATGGTGAAGTCTGTTTTTCGCCACATATTATACTTTGGCCCCTAGAGGCATTCAAAGTTTTTTTGGGGAAGGGGGACCCCCTAGATTTTCATAAAAACTGGTCCATGTGTACAGTTTCGGACGCTGATTCCAATGGTGAAGTCTGTTTTTCGCCACATATTATACTTTGGCCCCTAGAGGCATTCAAAGTTTTTTTGGGCGAAGGGGGACCCCCTTAGATTTTCATAAAAACTGGTCCATGTGTACAGTTTTGGACGCTGATTCCCATGGTGAAGTCTGTTTTTCGCCACATATTATACTTTGGCCCCTAGAGGCATTCAGATTCACTTTCAGAATCACATTCGGACCCCCTTAGATTTTCATAAAAACTGGTCCATGGGTACAGTTTTGGACGCTGATTCCCATGGTGAAGTCTGTTTTTCGCCACATATTATACTTTGGCCCCTAGAGGCATTCAAAGTTTTTTGGGGCGAAGGGGGACCCCCTTAGATTTTCATAAAAACTGGTCCATGTGTACAGTTTTGGACGCTGATTCCAATGGTGAAGTCTGTTTTTCGCCACATATTATACTTTGGCCCCTAGAGGCATTCAAAGTATTTTGGGGGCGAAGGGGGACCCCCTTAGATTTTCATAAAAACTGGTCCATGTGTACAGTTTTGGACGCTGATTCCAACGGTGAAGTCTGTTTTTCGCCACATATTATATTTGGCCCCTAGAGGCATTCAAAGTTTTTTTGGAGCGAAGGGGGACCCCCTTAAATTTTCATAAAAACTGGTCCATGTGTACAGTTTCGGACGCTGATTCCAATGGTGAAGTCTGTTTTTCGCCACATATTATACTTTGGCCCCTAGAGGCATTCAGATTCACTTTCAGAATCACATTCGGACCCCCTTAGATTTTCATAAAAACTGGTCCATGGGTACAGTTTTGGACGCTGATTCCAATGGTGAAGTCTGTTTTTCGCCACATATTATACTTTGGCCCCTAGAGGCATTCAAAGTTTTTTTTGGGCGAAGGGGGACCCCCTTAGATTTTCATAAAAACTGGTCCATGTGTACAGTTTTGGACGCTGATTCCAACGGTGAAGTCTGTTTTTCGCCACATATTACACTTTGGCACCTAGAGGCATTCAAAGTTTTTTTGGGGGAAGGGGGACCCCCTTAGATTTTCATAAAAACTGGTCCATGTGTACAGTTTTTGACGCTGATTCCAATGGTGAAGTCTGTTTTTCGCCACATATTATACTTTGGCCCCTAGAGGCATTCAAAGTTTTTTTGGAGCGAAGGGGGACCCCCTTAGATTTTCATAAAAACTGGTCCATGGGTACAGTTTTAGACGCTGATTCCAATGGTGAAGTCTGTTTTTCGCCACATATTATACTTTGGCCCCTAGAGGCATTCAAAGTTTTTTTGGGGCGAAGGGGACCCCCTTAGATTTTCATTAAAACTGGTCCATGGTTACAGTCATGGGTACAGTTTTGGACGCTGATTCCAACGGTGAAGTCTGTTTTTCGCCACATATTATACTTTCGCCCCTAGAGGAATTCAAAGTTTTTTTTGGGTTTTTATAAAAAATCTAAGGGGGTCCCCTTCCCCAAAAAACTTTGAATGCCTCTAGGGGCCAAAGTATAATATGTGGCGAAAAACAGACTTCACCATTGGAATCAGCGTCCAAAACTGTACCCATGGACCAAATTTTATGAAAATCTAAGGGGGTCCCCCTTCCCCTTAAAAAACTTTGGATTCCTCTAGGGGCCAAAGTATAATATGTGGCGAAGAACAGACTTCACCATTGGAATCAGCGTCCAAAACTGTACCCATGGACCAGTTTTTATGAAAATCTAAGGGGGTCCCCCTTCCCCTTAAAAAACTTTGGATGCCTCTAGGGACCAAATTATTATATGTGGCGAAAAACAGACTTCACCATTGGAATCAGCGTCCGAAACTGTACACATGGACCAGTTTTTATGAAAATCTAAGGGGGTCCCCCTTCCCCCAAAACAACTTTGAATGTCTCTAGGGGCCAAAGTGTAATATGTGGCGAAAAACAGACTTCACCATTGGAATCAGCGTCCAAAACTGTACCCATGGACCAGTTTTTATGAAAATCTAAGGGGGTCCCCTTTCCCCAAAAAAACTTTGAATGCCTCTAGGGGCCAAAGTATAATATGTGGCGAAAAACAGACTTCACCATTGGAATCAGCGTCCAAAACTGTACACATGGACCAGTTTTTATGAAAATCTAAGGGGGTCCCCCTTCCCCTAAAAAACTTGGAATGCCTCTAGGGGCCAAAGTATAATATGTGGCGAAAAACAGACTTCACCATTGGAATCAGCGTCCGAAACTGTACACATGGACCAGTTTTTATGAAAATCTAAGGGGGTCCCCCTTCCCCCCAAATAAAACTTTGAATGCCTCTAGGGGCCAAAGTATAATATGTGGCGAAGAACAGACTTCACCATTGGAATCAGCGCCCAAAACTGTACCCATGGACCAGTTTTTATGAAAATCTAAGGGGGTCCGAATGTGATTCTGAAAGTGAATCTGAATCTGAGGCTGTCTTGACAGACGTGAAAATGTCACGACTTCTGACGATTATACACGAGGCCGGTTTTGACAAAAACATGAAAACCATGTGATTTCAGATGCCCAAAACATTTGTCTACTCGGCCATATCGCAATTAACTCGATTTGGTAAACTTGACTTTTGGGTATTTATGGCCACTCGTGAACCCCATTTGCATCACTGTGCGACCGCGGGGTCAGCTGCGGTGAGCTGAGTGCGGGCGGAGAGCGGTAAAGGTAATAAGCGTTGAAAATGCGAAATTGAATTATAGCCACCACGCAGGTATAACTAGACTACGAACTAATTGCGAATAACTAACGCACACTTTATACACCTCCCCCACCCATGGCAAGAGCTTTGGCTAGGACAAAGCAGAGGCCGACGCCTGAAGGGCGAAGGACACAGCGGTGGAGACACACGCAGAACACAAACACATCCGCGACAAGAACACGACACAGGGGCGGGAGGGCGGGAATTTGCCGGATGAACGCATTGAACGTCACTAGCGCACTCGCTGCGGTCCACGAAAACGGTTATCGTAGTCCATGACGTCAGTCATTTCGGCGGTGACCCGGATCGTGGGCCGTCGAGTCAACTGGTGACCCGGATTGCTGGTGCGCGGGGGCACTTCGCTTGGTTGTGCACGTCTGCGCTCGGTAAGGAACACTGAATCATACGGTGATTCGGATAGTTCCTCGGTCCATTGTGATGCAGGCTCGGCGCCGTGCATACACAAACACTCGCACGCACACTGGGGAAAGAGGAACAAAGAGACCTCACGCCTGGCCATACGTGGCCCGTCACGGCATATCCGTTGTGGCACTACAGGGTGTCCCATAAGTTCGTTCTCACTTAAATTTTACGTTTTTAGGCTCTCTTGCTTAAAGGCACGCTGAAATTGGTTCGTTACTGAGCTTACGTGGTTGCCATGGCTGGTAGAAATATGCTCCACAGTAACTAATTTCTGTAGACAAAATAGTTTTTGCTAGAGAGCCCGTTTCCTACACAGACGACTAACGCCGCAACATAGAGGTCTCCAATACGGGTACGTCTCGGTATTTAGTCAGCACGTGACCATTCGCGACGATTAAGGGTGATTGAGGCCTACCAGTCTGTAGACAATGTCCATCGCTAACTGGACGCACAGTCAGCAAGTGACACCGATGATTTATCGGGAGTCAATCATTGCAAGTTTATCCTCTTTTTTGTCAGCTCTCAGGAGTGAGCCATGTGGCCAAAACTGTGTGGCGCCAAAGTGGCCATCAAAAAGGTCAAAGGGTTAGAAAGTTGGTAAGCAGACTTTTCAGGATGGATTACCAGCTGTCTAAAAGTGTTCTTTCGGGATACATAGCTCAAGATGACTTAAGCTTTGCTTACCGGATGGCTCAAAACAGTCAAAAACGTCTTAAAATGGCCAAACATGAGTTTCGTTATGCCTGAGGCTAAAAAAACTAAAGGGCTGAGGACATCAACCAGGTCATCTGGACTAACTAGTCCACGTTCGAGACGAAACACCCGTCCAAACCGGAAAACAACCCCATAAGGGCGAAGGAGGAGGCCTCCGTTTCGTCCCGTTATGTTCCTATGCGAAAGGCCAAGGTCACGGTATTGTGGGTTTATAGGCGTCCAGACGCTGACCAGGTTGCGATTGGTGTCCCAGAAACAGCTTTGGGAAGCATAATACTTTCCCAAGAATATCTAGGAGGAGTTTCAACCCTCAAGCTGAACTCGAACCGCGAGTATGAACACATTTATAGAGGAGAAAATGGCATCCGAGAGGTCGTAGGCCCATCTTCAGGCAAAACAGTGCATCAGTGCACAGGTCAAGCAAAGCTTAAAAGCGGTGCAAGGAGACTGTGACAGGCGTTTGTGGCAAGACCACATGCCAGGCACTTCATCGGATCAAAATTTCATAAAAATTTGTTGGTTGTGCTGAAAATTAGGCTCGTCGAAGCGTAGCGCTGTTCCAGCCTCGAGGAGCTCACGGCGCATGTCAAGTCAGTCTGCGTTAACTTTAAGCCTGCTATGCAGCCAAACATGCCGGTTGGCATGCCGCAGCATGTGTTCATGTGTTTGCCTATTAAATGGGGAGCACATTGAGGGGTCACAAATATATCAAAACGCAATGTACTCTGTTTCACATGCAAATATAATGTGAGAACGAACTTATGGGACACCCTGTAGACTGAGCGCTGAGTGATGCCGGTGCATCGTTTACAGTTACCACGTGCCGACTCTGCTAGCGGGCCGAGCACAATGTGACACTCGTCAAGTTATGGCTGGCTCGTGATAGTCTTGAGAAGTGGAAGCTGGGAGGACCAAGGGAGGAACGGTTTGTAGTCAGGCAGCGAGAGCAGTAGTGGTTAGCGCAAAAGCATAGTAGCAGTCAAGGATATGGCCTTTAGTAATCATAGGCGTGTTCGTTATTATCAGCAGCAGCATTCATTCTCAAAAACATCCATCCACAATGCATCCGTTGTGACACCTATGGTCCCAATCACAACGACCAATGCATCGTAGTGGCTCCTACGGTCTCCACCACAACGACCGTTTATTACATCAGGCTAGGGAAAGCCAATCAGTAAAAAAAAAAACTAAGGCTGGAGACTTCCACACGCGGGTAAGTCGCGTGTAAGTGGTTTGCGGGTAAGTTGGCGTTTATCTCGCGTTTAAGTCGGCGGGTAACTTTGCCCGGTGACTTCCATCTGCGGGTAAATAGTTTGTTCGCTAAGTTAGCGAACGAACTTACACGCGAGCCACCCCATGTATTAAGTTCGCGGGTATCTTTTCGGTGGTGCTTTTTTTGGTCCTTAGGGGGTTTTAAAAGTTTATTTCTGTGCAAATTTTATGTGCAAGTGATAGACAATAGTGCAATCATCTAGTTCTGGCTTTTTCAGCCAGTTCGGCCTAGCCGTTCGGCTGCTAAGATTAGACGAATTTGAGGTCACCTTTTCATAGTACTGAGGCCAGTTTTACCAACAGAAAAATAGCCGCCTGGCGGAATTTTTCGCCTAAAGGCCGATTCACATACGGATCGAGAGCGGTAAAGCCCTATCTGCTGACGTGCTTATCGCGTTTACACTCCGTTATATGTGAAACGGTCTTTAGGCAAAAAATTCCGCCAGGCGGCTATTTTTCTGTTGGTTAAACTGGCCTCTGTGCTTGTTGAGGGGTTACAAATTACGTATTTCATCACTGCAAGTATCCAGATGTTTTCGTCAAGTCATACATGAGTAATCAGAGCAATATTTGAGTTGACAGAATTGAGGATGTAGGACTCCAATTTTCAAATACGGAGGTATTAGTCTATTTCCATCGCACCTATCTCCTTGCCACCAGCTGCTATTTCGTAATCTTCGGGATAGTGAGATGGGATTCGTATCGCATCCGAAATAACGTGATCGTCGAGCCAGCCGGCTAGTGTCGGGCCCCTGTCGTCGCACTTCGCGTTACGTGTCAGTGGGGCGAGGACCAGCTCAGTGGAAGCAATACGAGTGTCCGGTCAACAACCATGGACAGGAAGAAGAGGAGCAGAAATTTCAGTAGTAGAGACATGCATTTGTTAGCCGATGTAATGAAGACTGAAGTAAAAGTCATCGAAAATAAGCGACACGATGGAAGGAGTAATGAAGAACGAAAACGGTCTTGGAAGAACATTGTTACAGCCTGTAATGCAAGGTCAGAAGAAAAATGGGACTAGAAACAGCTGACACAGCTCTGGAGAGATATGAAAAGGACGGCCAAAAAGAACCATTAGCGGTTTAAATGGCAGCAAATGGGCACTGGTGGTGGACCGGATCCTGCGCCGTTGGAACGTCAGCCACCCCCGCGACACGCACATATTAAACTGATCACTCGGTGATAATCGTCCTTTGTGTGGCATTGAATTGGACACCGACGACTCCTCACCGGTGAAGTGACGGGGCGGGGGTGGGGACGGGGGTGACGGAGACGAACCGACGAGGGCAGACGAGTAATCTGAGATACGGCTGTTGCAAGATCATGCATTAGACTGGCGGTCGGCCATACAGAGTGAAATAACACAAGGTGATTAGCATTATTAATGCTGATTGGCACGGCTTCAAACGCTGTTCTGGTTAGGTTAATGCATCACCACATCCCATTGTTACGGCTGTACTCATTGCATGTGTAAAAACGCTGATTGGGGGCCACCGGTCCCATTAATAACGGAATTACGCACTTGTTCATTGGACCAGCTGATCGCCGCATCCCGATCAGCTGATCGGCCGATCAGCTGATCGGGAAGCCCTTTAAACTGGCGTGTAAGTCGGCATTTAAATATTTACACGCGTGTAGCTACCCACCAGTTAACCGCGGATGGAAGTCCCCGGGTAAAAGTTGGTGGGCAGCTACACGCGTGTAAGGAAGTTAGCCACCAAAATAAACGCGAGTTAACCGCAAACTGGAAGTCTCCAGCCTAAGTATTCGGAAGCTTCCGGTAACAATCCGATGAGTCACCTCAGTCATGGTGCTACATCACGGCAAATGGCTGTTGAACGTCAACGTCATTTGGATTGCTAGCTAAACTGCCAGACAATCTGTTCCAGATTGCACCTTCGTCTCTCGATTGCAGGGCACTCATAAAAAAATAGACATTTGTATCTTCTATTACGCAGCTCTGGTGTACGTTCCGTCGTACACAACCCTTCGAGAGGCTCGAGACCTCAGACCTAATCGTGCAGCCTCTGTGGCAGCGATAACGCCCATGCTCTCCACTGTCCGGTAACTGCGGTGAGATACTGTGGTGTCACCTATTGCTGCTGAAGGGTTCTGAAAATTTGCAGTGCACCTGTCTAATACGTTTGTTGGCTTTACTCAGAAAAGCAGACCAACATCAGTTACCTTACGCGACTTGACCGCGCTCGGCCATCAATTAATATATGTTCCTCTCTTAGGTAAATGCCGACCTAAAGAGAGACTCTTGCAACCTCATAAGGGCTTCTCTAAACATCGTAATCCTGTTTCAGGCGTAGTCATCAACTGCACTAATTCCGTCATCCGTGTGCTTTTCGGAGTACCTAATCACACGAATCTGAGTTTCTCAAGATCTGGGTATTTAGGGTCCGGTTGAGTGGGCGCTTGATTGACGCGTCGCTGTTGGGTTTCGTAATCCTTTCGTCCAAGATAAGTGTCTCTTTCGTTAATGATTGATAATAGCTCTAGGCGTTCGGCTCGTTCACTAGAACTTAGATCGAAGAGGTCGGCTTTGTTTATTTCTGCGCGCCATAAGTCTAGTTTGTCGCCAAATGGGTTTATTCTTAATAACTCTCGGTCCTTTGCTGGCTGGCGTTGGGGAACACTGGTATTTTTCCTTGTTACCTTCACCGAGGATTTGGAGGATTCAGAACCAGGAGCATGCAGGCGGGACGAGTTGGATTGAGCCATGATTGACGCGATTGAGAGCCAAAAATACAAAATCATAAAGTGAACCATTTACGTTACGCTGATCTTTTAGTTTGCAAAAGTAAAATTAAAATCCAGTGCCACTCGGGAGATGTCGAGACGTACCTTTGTTGGCGTCACCGAAGATGGCTCGTTCACTCCGTTAACTATCACTCTCACTATACGCGCCGGGCGGACTGTTTCGATTACGCGCGAGAGAGTCTGGTTGTAGCGCTGGGTGTGGAGCGCCTTTGAAGTCACTCGATGAAGATGCCTCGAAGAAGAGCGTCAGTTGACCTCTCTGATGACGTCAGTTGACCTCGTTGGAGAGCGCGAGTTGAACTCTCTTTCCTGTTAAACTTTGTCTCGATGACGAGAGACGGTCGGTTGGAGTTATCAGCGGCTTAGATCGAGCGCTGGTTGAGATGGCTGCCGTATACTCGGGCAAATTGGGGCCTGACTGGTACAGTTCGACTTCAGAGCCCTTTATGACTGGTACTTGTACGGGTACTTGTACCTTGAGCTGGCACTGATTAAGATAAACGGTGCCGAGCTTTGGCGTACTCACTTTTGGAGCGCTATTGTTCAGCGGCTCACAGTGAAGTGTCGGCAGATGTAGTAGCCGTGAGAGCTGGCTGGTAGCAGCTGGAGCGCAGCAGCGTTGTATAGATGCTCGTCAGCGGCAGAGTTGGTCAGCGACAGAGTTCGTCAGCGACAGAGTTCGGACTGAAGAGTCGGCGCACGAAGAAGGAGATGGAAGTGAGAAGACGGCTTCTTCGGCAGGTTCGATCCGACGTCAGCGGCACCAATGTAACACGGCGGTTTCTCGTGCCCAGGGCGGGGCGCGCCGGTGTTGTTGTCAGCCCTTGCCAGAAGAGATGCTCTGCCGGTCCAGGTGTATTGTTTCACGAGCACAACACAGCGAGATGACCCTCCGAGCCCTGCCGGGCACTACTCCGTACATGTTTGCGGACGACACCTCCACACTGTGCTCGGGTAACACGATTGAAGTCGCGCGGGAGCGGGCACAACGAGCGGCCGATACCCTGGTCAAGTGGGCCCGGGAGAACAAGATGGAGGTGGCGGGCCAGAAAACCCAGCTTCTAGTTCTGTCTCAGAGCCACCGGGACGCCGTCGGTTGCCGCATCCGTGTGGCGGGCCAGACGGTGGAAGGAGGCCCTGAACTGAAGTTACTCGGCGTAACGCTGGACAGGACTCTGGGGTTCGGCCCCCACTGCAGGAACCTCCGCCGCCGCGTCCGCCCTCGCATCTCTCAACTACGACGAATCACCGGTCGCAGCTGGGGCCTGGAGGAGAGACAACTCCGAGCCGTCGCCAACGGCTACGTTAGGGGAGCCATCGAACATGCGGCGGCCGCCTGGATGCCGGCGGCCGCCAGGACTAACATTGAAGTTCTGGAACGCGAGATGCGTGCCGCGGCCCGAGTCATAACGGGCTGCATCGGGTCGGCCCCCATCCATGGAGTAATGGCCGAAGCCGGCGTGGCCCCGGTCGCGGCGCGCCGCACAGCACTGGCGGCGAGGATGCTGACGAAGGCCATGGCACTGCCCGAGGAGGACCCGCTACACCGACTGGCCGTGGCGGACCCACCGCGGCGCCTCAAGACCGTCTGCGGATGGCGCCAGTTGGGTCGGGAGGTGTGGCGGACCCTTGGAGTGGAGCCACCGGTGGAGCCGTTGCTCCCCGTGCGCCCCCCGCCCTGGCAACCGACCGGCACGATCAGCTTTAACCTGGACATAGGAGCGGGGCTCCCAGCCGGAACTGCCGCCTCCACGAAGAAGGAAGCCGCCCTACACCACCTGGCGTCCCTGACCCAATGTGCGACCTGGGTGTGGACCGACGGGTCGGCGACTGGAGGCGTTCTCTGTGGAGGGGCCGGCGCGCTGGTCGTCCACGCCGATGATGACCGCACTGAGCTGAAAAGGCCCGCAGGAGCGCTCTGTTCCAGCTTCAGGGCGGAGATGCTGGCCATCGCAATGACCCTGGAACATCTGGCGACACACCCTCGTGACGACACATTGCCAATAATAATCTGTACCGACTCACAGTCTGCCCTGGCTGCACTGAGAGAGGGGCCTTCGGCCCAGAGGACGGTCCAGGGGGCGGAGATATGGAGCCGCCTGCTGGAAATCGCCACACCGGACCGCCACGTGACGCTGCAGTGGGTCCCATCGCATTGTGGGATCCCAGGCAACGAGGCGGCGGACGTGCTGGCGGGGGAGGCGGCGGCGCTGGATCAAGAAATCGCCTCCATCGACGTCAACACCGTCTACAAGGCTGCGGCCCGTCTAGCCAGGGACCAGGCGGCCAGGGACAGACCGTCATACCCAGACCCGACACGCAGAGCGGCGACCGGCTGGTACCGGGAGCTGATGGGTACGAGATACCCGCCCCCGGTCTCCGGCCTGGATCGGCGGACAGCCATCGATGTCCACCAGATCCGGACTGGCCACTGGAGTGGATCGACCCAGTTCCTGCACTCCATCGGCCGGAGCCCCTCAGCCGCCTGCGCCCAATGCCGGGACCTGCTATGCGAGGCCGCCCGGTGCCCGCTGTGCGGCGAAGAGGCGGACACCCCCCGGCACATCCTGCTCACGTGCCCGGGCCTGATGGGTGTTCGCCTCAAAATCCCGGCCGTAGGGAACATCCTACCAACACCCGACGAGGTCTGGCGCAGTGACGTGGTGGCGGCCCTGGTGGCCGCCTTCAGGGCCCTCCAGAGCCGATGAGGCTACGCCGCGGGGCCACCCGCGGCCGGAGGGAAAATCAACAACATCAACAGATGGTCAGCTACGGTGTCGGTCGAGACCGATGCAGAAACACGTCCGGCGTGGGTGACGGCCGGGGGTCTTCTCTACACAAGCACGCGGAGCAGATGGTATGCGTCCAGCGGCTGTGGAGCTCGGAGGTCTCCTCGAGCGAGAGAGAACACGTCCTACGCCGATGATGGCTCTAGGTCTTCTACCATTCCCTTTGCCGGGGAGCTCTCGGCTCGGCTCACCCCGACCTAGTTCCTACCACATACTAGAGTATAAAACTATCCTGCGTGACGGCCCGCTATTGGATTAAAACATTTTCGCTTTGAGACTCGTCTTGTGATTGGTTATTACTATGTCACCGCCCCTCGGCCCTCTGGTAGCTCTCAGAAGACACGTGTCAGATGAGTTGCCAATCGTCACGCGCTGGCACCGTGGTTGAGGGGGGCGTAGCACGATATCGTTCTAAGAAGCGCGTCAGAAGCATTGGTGGACATTAACCAGGTCACTATTCTGCGCGGGCCGGCATGAATGACGGATGGCGGGCGTCAGGCTGGCGCGACTCAGCGGCACCGTCGTGGCGGGCTGGAGACAATGAGTCACACATGGATAAACTATGACGCGTCGTTGGGCCGACCGCGGGGTCAGCTGCGGTGAGCTGAGTGCGGGCGGAGAGCAGTAAAGGTAATAAGCGTTGAAAATGCGAAATTGAATTATAGCCACCACGCAGGTATAACTAGACTACGAACTAATTGCGAATAACTAACGCACACTTTACAGAAGTCTAGGATATTATATATGGACCGGAGCACGTCACGTGAGAGTGCTGCCGGGCGGAGCGGCGGGTCAGGGGTCAGGGAAAGTCTGGGATATTATATATGGACCGGAGCACGTCACGTTAGAGTGCTGCCGGGCGGAGCGGCGGATCAACAGTCTGAGTCACTTTGGGGCTACTGGATTTTGCGCCGGCAGCATTACGGTAATAAAACGAATGGGTTGTCATAAACAACTAGACATGAGAACTCATGGGAGTAGACAGAATAGAAAACGTGAAAACAGTACGAGCAAAGCCCATAGAAGTTGACCGGAACGACGCAACAAAACATGTCCCCAGATAAATAGAACCTGGGTTGACACGTCACCCGGCAGCAGGAAGCGGACGGTGGTAGCCGGAGCGATGTAGCCGAGGTAGCGTGTCCGATTCGGTTCGAGATACGAACAGGCTAAGAGAATGTGAGCGACTGGAGAGGTAAGGCACAATTAATTCATGTGGGCTGTCCACTCACCTCGTCCTTGGTGGTGTCGTAGTGGAGCAGTATCTCTGCGTTGGCGTCTTCACTGACGGCGCGCACCCTCCAGCGGGTGACGGTGACACCCTCCTCGGCGGAGACCAGATGGAAGCTGACCTCCTCCAGCTGCAGACCCGTCAGCTCGGCAGACAGCTGCGCCAGACGCTGCTCGGCGGCCAGCGCGCGCGCCTCCACCGGCGCCGGCTCACTGGGGTGGCGGGAGAGGACAGCGAGGGTCACTACCAGCCAGCGCGCGCCTCCACCGGCGCCGGCTCACTGCCGGGGCGGCGGGAGAGGACAGCGAGGGTCACTACCAGCCAGCCCGCGGTCCCCCAGGCGCCGGCTCACTGCCGGGGCGGCGGGAGAGGGCAGAGAGGGTCACTACCGCAGAAGGGTCGGATGGTGAGGGTCACTGCGGCCAGAGCTCGGCTCCCCAGGCACCGGCTCATGACTGGGGTGGCAAGAGAGGACAGCGAGGGTCACTACCGCAGAGGAATTGGACGCTGAGGGCGCCACACCAGTGTACAATAAGTATGGTCATATGATCACCAGCGATGCAGCTGCAGTCTCCATAGATAAACAGATTTTTTTAAACAATGAGCGACCAGCCATGGTCCCACTTTTGAGAGGCTGATATCTCAGTATCTACTTGGCAAATTAATTTCTGAGCTTTGTTGTAGGATAACTTCATCTTGTCTACCCATTATTTGCCTATTCACAATGCATGCTACTTGTGAGTAATCACCACTGCATACCTTTGCCACTTGCAAAATGATTATTGTAAGTTTTGTTCCTGTTTTGTGTTTTACAGATGGGGTGCTGCACCTGCAGCTTCAACCTCTAAAATTCAGCCAATTAAACCTTTTACACATATCATGAGCACATCCAGCTGATGACTTTCAACTTGCACTATCATTCTGTAGGTACTTGAAGCCAAAATAGACAAAAATGACATGAAAGGCTGCATGGGGAGAATGTACTCCTTTTAATCAATTTTGTCCTTAATCATTTATGTTGTCAGCCACTGATCACTTAGTTACAATATGAACCTGAAGTCCTGAACCATACATAAAATATGGCCAGCTATGGATAATCTCAACCACAGTCAGCAATGTTTCTGGTGATAAAAGTGTCCTCGGAACAGGCCATCCACTGATTACAGCCGACCCACCCTGAGCGTTTTGTCATCTCCAGCTTCATGGCCCTGATGTCCATGTTGAGCAGTTTCTGCTCCTTGATCAGCTGCTCCTTCTCCTCCTGCAGCGCCAGGAACTGCGCCTCGCTGAGCAGGTCCTCAGCACCTGCTGTGGCCATTTCTGCAGAAATAAAAAACAGCAATGGAAATATCAAAACACCATGCATAAATTATAAAATATAAGCAACAAAGGTCATGGGAAAAATGACATTGACAGTCATAATCATCAATTAACTGTGCTTTCTTAACTGATAATTTGAAGTGCCATCCACAAACAATGTTGACAGTTTCAGGCTTGAGGCGAGCTTCAAGTGTAACAGCCGTCTTTATTTCTACGGCTACACCTTACCTTACCTTACCAATACAGAATTTTGGTAAGGTAAGGTCACAACACAACACAACAGTCAACTACATAGTTTGAGCAGAAAAATGGGTAGAAAAATGTATATAGCTGCTAGGATCACATGACATTGACTTAACTTTAATCTCTAATACATTTAATCCCTATACATTTAATACTTTTAATCTGTAATACATGATACATTGATATTGAATGTTTTTCATACTGTTCATACTGTTTTCATACCAATACTGTTGTGTTGAGTGTAAAGTGGGGCTATTTGACAGTATTTAAAATCACTATAAAATGGAGGTCGTTTGATTTTGGCGTGATATTTTTGCTCAGGGAGGTGTGGAATCGAGCAGTAAATCGCCTGAGCAAAAATTAAGCATAAATTTCAAATTATTTTTATTTTATAACAATTTTAAATGCTGTCTCAAATAGCCCCACCTTATGGTAACAGAATGTCGACACCAAGGTATATAAAATCACTGGTCGACAGGTCACATACCTATAACCTATTTACAGATATTTTATAGATCTTTTAGCTTATCAGTATTCCGTATTTTTTCTTTTTCTTTCCATTCGTTGCCGTTACGCACGGTATCGTTGCGAAAGATTGACTGCGTCGCAAACGCCGCTTATTTTAGAAATGGCGCAAAATTTGGTAGCAGATATGGCACCAAAGTAGGTAGTAAATAACTTCAAAACAGATCACGTTGTTGAAGGTATTTTCGCTACCTTGCCACAACGGATCTATGGACTAAATTATTACTCCGATCCTCCTCAGCACACAGTCATATGTGAATCCTGTCCGGTCTGGCAGTGTTCAGCTTTGCACGTGGCCCACCAACTGTCAGCACGCTGGGCTGCTGGGTCTTGTGATATCGCAAGTCGAATTAGGCTGTACCGCAATTTTACCCGCCTAGCCCATCACTGAAGCGGACATACTCGATGTTGATTCTAACTAAGCCACCGGCCCACCATTTAGGACCAAAGGTAGTAGTTTTAGAACTTTATATGACAGGCAACAGCCTGAAATGGCACAGACGTCTTCAAAATGGCTCGTCGGCTAGTGCACTCGTCCTTACCATTATCAACAGCGGCATCCTAAAAACAGCGGTCCTCAAAACACACTAGCGTATATTTCAGAGGCACAATCATCCGATCAACAAAGACTAATCAAGACAGGGTAGAGAAGGCACGTAGCATGGCACGTGAGCGATACGTTTCTTACATAACAGCCCGAAGCAGTTCGAAATGGTGGCGAAGACCCGCTGCCTTCGACTGTCACAGCGCAGTCTAGGAAGAGATGCTACATCAAACACCCTGTTCATACACACGACCCGTTCATTCACAGAGCGATTGTTAACCAACGGCTATGTTCACTGTTCAGTATCGTCGTTAGCCAACGATCTACAAATCTCGTGCATCAACAAAATACTATTAGAGCTCCCGCGCTCCACAGCACTATAATAGTTACATAAGGGAAGAAAAACAGACTTCAGCACGCCGAGAGCGCGTTATCATCTACAAGAGCGTCTCATCTTCTTAGGTGATTCACTTCTTCACCCGGGTTAACTACAGTGCGAGGTTTAGCTCGCTTAGCTCTTCTATTACTGAGAGGCGATTCATTTCTTCACCCAGGTGTTCTCCGAAATATGCCCTCTTAGCGAGCGATACACTTCGAGTTGCGACAGCGACCTACACGCTACATTACGCATCAGGGAAGACAGCGTCTGGCAAAGGCAGCGAAGATTACTTTACAAGGCAGCAGCCTGATTGTCCACTGACTGGGCGCTATGTGCCTTCTTCAGTCCCCTTCTGAGGGTGTGAGCCAACAGATCTGATAAGGCACGTGGACATGAGTCATGACACAGCCTCGCACGAGTCAATGCTCCACTACGCACACATTGTCTCGCGACAAAGTAGGCAGCTTATGTTACTTGGTTAATTACTGGAATGACTTTTACTTCGCATGCATGCAGGCACTGATAAAAAGGTGGCACGGCTAGATACAAAGTCAAAGTTTTTATTTTGTGTGGTTGAACGACCAACTACTTTATCTTCAATCAACTCGAAGCATTTTATCTGTGCGTCTGAAACACGCTTTTCACATCCCAATGGCAAAGTACTTGATCAACATACAGCCTGTCCCCCTGTCACAGCTTCATCGAATCAGAATACTTACTCCCCACAAGTCCTTGCCCACCTCTAAGACCCATTGAGTCAAAGTACTCACTCCACACCTTGCCCATCTCTACAGTCCCATCGAGTCAAAATACCGGCTACACACACACCTTGCCCACCTCTACAGTCCCATTGAGTCAAAGTACTCTGTCTCCTGTGTCTCAGCGAGGCACAGTTCGGGCGGCACGCCGGCCTGTCTCAGCTCTGCCTCACTGGCGCCGCACAGGGTGTTATCCAGCAGGCTCCAGAGGCGCTGGGTGGCCACACAGTCGATTAGCCACTCGTAGGAGACGCTGGGCAGGCCGTGCCGTCGCCGCCAGCCGGAGAAGTCGTGGTCGCACTCCTCCTGAGCGACTATCAGCCGCACCCGACCCGGCGCCGAGGCCAGCGCCGCCGGCGAGGAGGCCACCGCGCCGCCAGACTGACCAATCAGAGACTGAGGGGGAGAGAGGGGGAGTCAGAGGGGTCCGGTCAGAGACTGAGGGAGGGGAGGGAGAGTTAGAGGGGTCCGGTTAGCGACTGATAGGGGTGCATTAGACGGGGAGGGAGGGGGTTCGATCAGGGGCCGAGAAGGGAGACAGGCTATATGAGGGGTACATGGAGGCTATACTGCCGAGAAATGCATGAGTTCCCATGTTCTATTGCTAATACGCTTTGCTGAATATGTCCTAACAAATATATCACTTACATACCCAATCCCGCTACCGAATGAGGAAATTTTAGTTAACATGTTTTAGCTAGATCACTGAGATCGGGCGGCCCCTAGAGCTCCAGCTGTTCGAGAATGACGTCACAGAACTACCCTTGGAGGGGGCATGTGACGTCACGAACGAGCCCTAGCAGGGGGCGGCTCACCTCCAGCTGTTCCATCGTGACGTCTCTGAACGGCCCCACGCAGCAAAAGGTGAAGTCGGCGAACAGTGCGCCGCCCGTCTGGCGGGCGCGCCGCGGCCCCGGCTCGCCCGTGGCGCTGTCAATCGCCTCGTAATCCTCCTGAAAGGGGCGCGCAGGGCAGGGGAAGGAGGGGCAGTGAAAACGAGCGAAAGGGTACCTAGGTAACGGTGAAAAGTATACCTACTTGTTTAAAGGAAATAGTTCACTTTTTAACATGGGTTTTGAACTGGAATAGCAGTTCCGTAGCCTGGGCTGAGACGAGCATAAATCAGGAGCTTTTACAGCCCAACGATCACCCTAGGCAAATATATTCTATTTCTCGTCCCGAAAAATGTGTCTTGCGTTGAGGATGTGTGCCTTGCATATATTCGCATCCAGTATGAAACGAGCATGGGTACCGAAAATTCTTCAGAAACTAGAGAAATTATCTACGAGAACTCTAGAGAAATTCTCGTACTGATCAATAAGGACATTCAGCAGCAGCAGATCGCCCAAATGCCGGTGGCCGCGATCATTTCTCTAGTTTCTGAAGAATTTTCGGGACCCATGCTCTTTTCATACTGGATCGCCTGTGCCTTACAGAAACTGAAAAGTTCTTATTATCAAAATATAGAAAATAATCTTTTGTTATAAATAGGTTTTATTTTCTTTGCTGATCATTTTGAACATAAAAAATCATAAATCCATTGCAAAAAAATAATTTCGTGAAAGTGAACTATTTCCTTTAATTGAGCATAAGTATTTATTTTCTGCTTAATTACGAGCAACGACGCGGATGTCTAAGATCGAAGCTGCAGGATTGTTTGGGCTCACCAAAAAGATGCAAATCAGGATAACTCGTTCCCTCATTTCTCATGAGCTGGTCCCTAGAATAGAAATGTTTTAGAAACTGCAACGAGCAACGTTCATCAAGATCAAGAGGATCTGATCGTTGTGCAACAGGATCTAAAATAACACAAACTACGAACCAGAAGTCCCAACGAGAAGTGAGGCTACCCTCCCTATGTCTCACCTCCGGTAGCAGTCGTCCTGCCGCGAGGCTATCCTCCACCCAGGCTGCCGCCACCAGCCAGGCCCGCGCCGCCACGCCCTGCAGAAACTTGAGCGTGCGCCCGGCCTCCAGGCGCGGCCCGGTGCGTACAATCACGTGCGTCACCCCGGGCTGCCACTGGCGCAGGAAGCGACCGCCGTGCGCGGCCGCCAGCCGCTGGGCGGCCTCCTGCTCGGGCCGCTTTAGGCCCGAGGCCACCATCACAGGTGGCGGGCGGGGAGGCGGCGGCGGTGGGCTGAGGACAGCAGGGTGCCGGTGGTTAAAACGGGGTTACATAACAGGCTACCTTCTGGACTACTGCACAGTTTCCTAAGTGACATTCGTGCTTTCGCCACTCGTTTATACTGAAAAGGAATGCGATATATAAATTAGTTTATTGATCTACACATCTTAGTCCGTAAAAATGCCAATGATACGGCAATTGTGTCGTTATACGATTATCCAAGTAATTCTAAGCAAGAGGTTAACACTGTCCCGGAAACTCACTCAACCGGGACACAGGCCAAACAGAGTTTAGCAGCACACCCCACGCGGCTAGCCACACGCCGCCCGTGCTGTCCCAGCCCCTAACCCACCTATCCTTTTTCCTGCCGGCGGCCGCGGCTGTCTCGGTGGGTCGGCTGGCGGAGAACATGTCCTCAGACTCCGTCTCGGAGACCTCTGCTGCGTCTCCGCCAGCGGCAGCAGCGGTGGTGGTGGGTGTGCCGGTACGGTCAGAGGCGGCGGAGGCGGCGGAAGGCAGCACCGCCCGACGGACACCGGAGGGGTCTGGAGCAGCAGAGCCCGCAGCACCAGCGGCAGAACCCGGAGCAGCGGCAGACGGAGACTGCAGAGAGACAGGGGCGGGGTTAATGTTGACTTTGCAAGGCAATGAGAAAAATGCGTCAGCATATCACTTTATTAATTAAGCTGTCCCTAAGCCCACCACTGACTGATGTCAGGAGGGTTCATTCTTCGTAAGTTCGATTTTGTCTTATGGAAATGCACGATAAAAATCACAACACAACCACGTGGTCGGTAGAGCCGAAACATTCAACTTTGAACGCAAGTAGGTAACACAGTAATGAAAACAACCCTTTCAAATGCAGAGGGCACCTGCGGCCGGGGCACTGTCAGTACATTTTTGAAGCTTCATTCGAATAGTCCCATCACAAGTTTGGACATCCAAACTACACTCACCGTTTTCGCCGGCTCGTGACGCGTAGCCTCCGCCTGCTCCGCGCCTCCCCGGCTGGTGTCGCTCTCCCGCCCGCTGGTATCCCGCACGCTCGTCTCAGCCGCAGGCACACACATGCTACTCTCGTTGAAGAAGCCGGGCGGCACGAGCAGGTCCTCGCTGCTCGGACTGGTGGCTGCCGGCGGTCGCGGCGGAGAGCGAGCTGAGAGGCCGCTGCGCCGGCGCGGCGGGGAGCTGGCCGAGAGGCCGCTGCGCCGGCGCGGCGGGGAGCCCTCCAGCCCGACCGGGCTGCTAGGGATCAGGTCCGACTCCGGGGCCGGCTGGGCAGGGGTGGTCGGCAAGCGGTCCTTAGCGGACAATTCAGCCTCCGGAGTCGGTGCGGGTCTCGGTGATGTCTTGGACTCAGCTCTGGGAGTTGGTTTACTCCGAGTCGGCGTCTGGTTTGTCTCTGCTCTCGGCGGTGTTGGCTTATCGCCAGAGTTTCTCGTTCTACTGGTGGTGGAGGTCGGGGTATCGGTCGTCATTTTGACAGAGCTCATGACCCGCCCGGAGCGCCGCGCTGGCCGGGGCGACTGCTGGGCCGAGTGAGCTGAGCTCTGAGCCGAGTGAGCTGAGTTGGTGAGATGAGCAGCCGCCGCCGAGCGCCGTCGTCCCCCGGGCGTCACCAGCACTGTGTCCAGGTGTGCCACGCGGCCTGGAGAGGCCACCACCTCCCCACTGCTCGCCACAATCTCCGCCAGCGAGTCCTGAGAGCCGGGCGGCGCCGGGTCGGCCGCCCCCGCCAGGTCCGGGTCAATGTCACCCAGCGAGCGGCCGGCCGAGGGGCGAGACTGCCTCCCCTCGCCCTCTACAATGGACTCGTCCTCACACACGGCCAGGCTGGAGTCGGCCGGCACCTCACAGATGGACTCGTCCGCCGGGGGGAGGTCCACCTGCTGCAGCATACTGTCCGTGATGGATTTCTCGCCGCGGGCATCCTGTCTTCCATCTTCATCGTCCTCCGACAGGCGCCTAGTGGACTCACCCACCGGCGCGCCGCAGACCTCCCCCTGGATCTCGCGAATGAACTCGTCCACCGGCATGGCGGCCAGCCGCTCGATCTCCACACGGTCCTCTGCGTCACTGGCAAACTCATCGAGTTCTCTGGGCGGCTCCGGCTCCGCCTCATCGTCTGAGATTCGCGCGGCGCGCCGGCCCGGGGCGCGGCAAACTGGTGAGTCGGTGGTGGAACCGCTGCCGCCGCCCGCCCCAGGCGTCCCCGCCGGCCGCTCTCTGCCGCTTCTCTCCGCACTGCGGCGATCCGCAACGACTTCAGCCACGTCTTCAATGGGTTCTTCATCTTCCATGGCTTCGTCTTCAGGTTCAGCATCATGGGGTAACGTGTGAAGCTTGCTTTCGGTCGATGAACGCTTCTTCGTACCAGTTGCATCGTCTTGAATCACCTGCAGACCGTCTCCTTCAGACAGCAAATCTTCGTCATCATCAGACACCACCTCTGGATCTTCCTTGGAGCCCTTGGCAGCGCTGGCTGGGGTCACAGGCTGTGAGCGGGGCCTTTTACTCCCCACAGCAGACCCCAGCGGGGAGCTGGCTCTCTTCTGCGAGCCCACGCTGCCCGAGCGGCGCTTGGTGTCTGCCTCATCCCCCGGCGCCGATGCCTGGCTGCTCTGGTCCGCTGGCGCCGCCGCCGTCTCACTCTCATCCCTCTCCAGACCGGTCGTCTCTCTCGGCGGCGGCGCGGGAGGCTCCTCCATCAGTTGATCCACCTCCTCCGTGTCCAAGTCACAGAGATCCCGCGGCGGGGGCGGAGCAGCCTCCGCCGCCATCTCCCTGGCCACGCGGTCGAACTGTGTGACACTCATCGGGCCTATCTCCTCACTGTCAGCGGGGAAACCCACGGAGGGAGCCGACTCGGGAGCAGGGACCGGGTTCTGCCGCATCAGCGCGCTCAGCTCACCGCGAGGCGAGGGGGAGGACTGGGACGGCGGCACAAGATCCTCCCCGGCTGCTGGGGGTTCAGAAGAGTGATCAGCGCCGGCAGCATCCTCAGCAGCTCCACCAGCAGCGGGGGTAACCTCGGCGTCAACATCAGCAGCCAGGGAGCGGCGCGCGGACCGGCGCGAAGGCTCCAGAGCCAGTCCCGCGCCACTGGGAGTGGATACAGTCGGTGGCACGGCCGAGGATGCACTGCTCCGGGTCCGCAGCGTGCGGGGGGAGGCGCCGGGGGCCGTGGGACGTCTCGGTGAACGGCGTAAGCCCGCTGATACAACCTCATCGTCCGCCGCCGGCTGACTCCGAGACCGACTCCGACTCTTCGACTGACTCTCAGCCGTCTGACTCGACTCCGCACGACTCTCGGAGCTCTTTCGAGTCGAAGGTCGAGGGGATGGCTCACCAGCCGCTTCCTTAGCCTCTGTCCTGTCCGGTGTGGCCGCCGCCCCAGCAGTGGCAGTGGGGGTGGTCCGACGGGCGGACTCCCGGCGGCGGGACGGACTGAACGCCGGGGTGACGACCGAGAGGGAGGCGCCGCCGGCGGCCGCCCGCGCAGAGGAGTACCTCCGGGCGGACGGAGACCTGGAACACGCCGGGGAACGGGCGAGATGGTCAGAGACAAAAGCCAGTGGTATAGAACCCAAGTCTTACAAAATGTTGCAGAAGCGCAAGTTGAAAATGGAAACTTCCTTTACAATCAGGTGCTCAAAAAATAAACATCGATCAACAAAACGTAATAAATCATGAGGTCTCCAACGAATGGTAACTGGTAAGTCCGTGCAAAAAGTATCTCAAACTTACCAGCAAAGGCTGTGTTCCGTGCCGTTTTCATTAACCAATCCCATTCATTATTCAGTCCGGCGCTCCCCGCCCGCCTCACCCACACGTCTGTCTACGAGATGTGTCTTACCTGAGCGCCGCGGTGGCCGCCTGGGCCTGCGCCACGGCCGCCAGCACGGCCTGCACGCCGGCGGCCGCTGCCGGTCCGGTCTGCGCGCTGCTAGCCCTGCTCAGCTCGCTGGTCAGCCGTCCGACCAGCGCTGTGAGTCGCCGCTGGCCGGCCAGCAGGCGGACCAGCAGCCGACGGCTGGGCACCGCCCGGCGGACCCGCACCGCCCGCCGCCGACCCGTCCCCGCCCCCGCCCGGCGGACCGACGGGGAGGCGGCCGGGGCAGCGGGCGCCTGGGGAAAACGGGAGAGATGGTCAACGGACGGGGGATTTCACAAGTGTAACATTCTATTTTAGTATTTTGATTCCAACATATCTTTTTCAGATATGCGACTTTTTATGTCACATGCCCCTATTGATTACGATATAAAAGAAAATTCAGCAATAAAGCCACTATCGCGATACAGTCAAACAGCCACAACACCCTTTCCATTCCTCCAACCCCGCAGCAGCCGCACGCCTCACCTGCTCGTCCTCGTCAGCGCCTCTGTCCGCGCCGTGCGCCGCTGATCCCCGCGGACTGGAGCGGGACAGCCGACCGGACTGACCGCGGCCGGAGCGGCGCCGGCCGGCGGACGGCACGCCGACATCCACCTGGTAGTCCTCAGAGTCCGGAGGAGGCGGTCCGGGTGGAGGAGCCGCCCTGGAGTCGGGAGGAGCCGCCCTGGAGGTTGGAGGAGCCGGTGCTGGCGCCGCAGATCCCGCAGCTGAAGGTGTAGGGGTTGACACCGCGGTGGGGGAGCCTGATGTACCCCCAGACAAGCCTCGAGATGCTGACTTAACCGATGACGCCTTCGTAAACATATCTGCCGAGGTCGCTACTGATGCTACCGGAGAGATCTTCGTTCCAGGGCTCGTGTGCGCTTCTGTGGAGGTCCTGCTTCTGTGTCCCGTAGGTGCTTTCTCCGAGGCAGACAGCCGTTCGCCGCTCGCGCCGCGCCCGCGGGTTCGGTCCGCAGGGGCCGGGGGATCGACAGGTACTGCCTCGCTGTTGGGGATCACGGACTCACTGGCGGGCACCTCGGAGTCAGCCCGCCGCGGTGACTCGCGGAGCAGTGACTCGCTCTCCGCGCTGGGAACTGTTCCGCGGGAGCTGAGTCGGGTTGTCTGACGCTCGCCGGCCGAGGCAGAGGGGGCAGAGGACCGGGAGGAGCGGGGGCGGGGCGCAGAGGCAGAGGGGGGTTCCTGAGGCGACAGCAGAGGCGGCGGAGTGCCCTCCAGTTCAACCGCGTCCTCAACGTCTGAGATATCTCCCCCTCCAGCCGCCGACTCCACAGCCTCGCCGGACGCCTCCTGCCGATCCATATCAGCGTCAGTTGGACAGTTTGGTCCGTCCTCTACCATCTCCATCTCTGTCTCGGGCACCACCTCTCCCGCCCTACCCCCTCCTCCTCGCTCTGTCTCCGTCTCCAGCGCCATCACCTCATCCTCCAGTTCCTTCACGGCCTCCCGATACTGTCGAACCTTCTTCCCCATCCGCTTCGGCTGGCTCGCCGTGAATCCCTCCGACGCCACGTCGTCGCCGCTCGACGCAGTCACCTCCTCGTCGATTCGACTCGTCGGAGACGGCGGCGCGTCGTCGGCCGCGTCGAAGGGGACGATGGGCGGCGGCCCGTCAGAGTGGCGGTCTTCCTTGGTCGGCGTGCGCCGGCCGCCCTTCACGTTCAGCTCCGCTTTCAGGCCGAACGAGGTCTTGAGTCGCGGCAGGCGCGACCAGCCGGGCGAGCGGGCGGCGGGCGGCGGCGGCAGGCCGGCGGCTGCCAGCTCGCCGGCGCTCAGATCACACTGAGAGGAGCCGGGGTGGTCGGTGGCCAGAGAGTCATCTTCAGCGGCCGTTGAAACCCCAGCGTTCTCCCCTGCTGCCGTAGGATTCTCAGCAGACAGACGGTTTGATGTCGGAGGCTTGGACGCCTCCCGATGGGCTGTTTGTGGTTTCGGTGTTCCTGGTTTTGTTATATGCGGCTCTGGCTGGCCGGGTTTGGGCGGCCGGGTGCCTCCCGTTTGTGAAGTCTGAACTGGGCGTTCTGGGAGGTCCGTCTCCCTCTCTCCCTCCGCAACTTCCCTCATCTCCTCGCCGTCTATCCCCTCTTTCTCCGCCACCTCCCGGCGCACCCGCGGTATCTCCTTCACCGTGACATCCTCGCTGAACGTCACCGACTTGGGCGTCACCGCCTCTTCCTGCTCCGACGCCTCGCTCTTCCTGAGCGCCTCGGCACGTGTCATCGTGTCCCGGTGGCCGCCGCGCGGCGTCACCTGACCCGGCGGCGGCGCGGCGTCATCAAACAGCTCCTGGATGACGCGCACCTCCTGGCTGGCGGTGCCGAGCTCAGCGCGCGCCAGCTGCAGTTTCGGCGTCACCGGGGCCGGTTTGGCGGCGACACGGGTGGTGGCGCGAGGCGCGTCCCGCCGGGTCTTTTTCGGCACAGGAGGCTCGAAGTCGGAGTCGGCGGCGCTCTCCTGGCTGAGGGTGGTGTCTCCGGGCAGCGCGAGGAACTCGGCGGCGCGGACGGCCGCCTGACGCGCGCGGCGGGGCGGAGCGCGACGGCGACTAGCCGCCGCCTCCGCGTCGAGCTCGTCGAAATCGGCGGCAGGTCCGTCCGAGGGACCGGCGCCCGCCGCCCGGGACTTCTTCGTCACGGTGAGCTTCTTGGCAGCGGAGGGCTTGGTCTTCTTGTCGGTCCGCTGCTGCCTCTTTTTCTTCTTCTTGGGAGGCGTGCGCTGACTGCTGATGAAGAAGTAGGGATCCTCCTCGGCTGTCTCCGTTCCTTCCGTCTGGGTCTGCGTCTGCCTCTCCACTGACGTCGTGCCATCAACGGCGGAGGCGCGCGCCTTGAAGAAGCGTTTCGCGGTGGCTGGCGCCGGCGTTGACCCCTGTTCCCTCGCCGAGTCCCCGTCATCAACACTCTCATCCACCACTCTCCGAGCGTCGCCCTTGCCGCCGACGGTCCCCTCGGCACCGCTCACATCGAGTCGATTCTCCTTGTCGGCCTCGCCCTCCGCGTCGTCCAGGGGGGCCACCCCCAGTCGGCGCTTCTCCTCCATCAGGCGACGCTCCAGCCGACCGCCGTCCTTCTCGCGGAGTTTGTCCAGCTTGGCGATCGTCGGGCTCTCCACCTCGGAGATCCCGAACCCCGCCTCCCGAGCCTCGCCGATCCAAAGGTTGACGCGCGTTCTGCCGCTGATCCGCCGCTCGGCGTCGGCAGGCAGTGGCGGCGGCGGCGGAGCCAGCGACTCGCCCACCCGCTCTCCGTCAAACTCGAGCACCTGACTGGCCGAGAGGAGGTCCAGCTCGTCGTCTGCGACGGCCGCCGCGCGCGAGTAGACGTGCCGCGGCGGCGAGCGCCGGTGGCGGCCCCGGCCCGTGGTGCGCACTGCGGACGGAGGGGGGGGGGGGGGGGTGAGAGGTCAGAGGCCAGAGGCCAGGAGAGTCAGAGTAGGACGCAGTCAGCCGGATATCAGCTGAGGGTAAGGAATATGAGGGAAGCTGAGACGAGAGTAGCTGCCAGTTAAAATGAGGATGTAAAAATCAAATGATATAAGACTGGGGTGGAGGGCGTGGGATGAGATAAAAGCTTCTGGTGGTAGGATGGGACCAAATAGCATGTAATTAATGGCTGCAGACTTTGACTGAAGCTTACCCAATTTCATTCAAACACGGACTCCACCGTAAAGAGAGCCACCGCTTTTTAAAAGTCTAATTCAGCAATCAACGCAGCATAAAAACTTCCCTAAAAAAGTTAAACTTCCTTTAACTACCCAAAAACTGAACACCGCGAAAAAAAAAACGGACAAACGGAACTTTTCATCGCCGATCGTTTCTACCCCGTCCCTCACTAAACGCACGCTCCCATCCGGTCACCAAATCTCCCTCACTAGCCAAGCGCCCCTCCCCAGCCAGCCTTCCCAAATGGGGCCCATATGGGCTGAAAGTGGGGCATCTGGGCTTAAGTGGGCATGGGCTACATGTGGGCTATTATCTGGGCTAAATCTGGGTCCCATATGGGCTGAGCCCCAGCAAACATGCCCACATGGGTCCCATATGGGGTGAACATGGGCCAGATGGGCCCACGTGGGACATGGGCTACAGATGGGCTACCCACATGGGCCCCATATGGGATAAAAATGGGCCAGGTGGGCCAAACGCATGTGGGCTGGAGATGGTCATCCAATGTGGGTCCCATATGGGGTGAACATGAGCCAGATGGGCCCACGTGGGACATGGGCTACAGATGGGCTACCCATATGGGCCCCATATGGGATAAAAATGGGCCAGGTGGGCCAAACGCATGTGGGCTGGAGATGGGCATCCCATGTGGGTCCCATATGGGGTGAACATGGGCCAGATGGGCTCACGTGGGACATGGGCTACAGATGGGCAACCCATATGGGCCCCGTGTGGGATAAAAATGGGCCAGGTGGGCCAAACGCATGTGGACTGGAGATGGGCATCCTATGTGGGTCCCAGATGGGCCCACGTGGGACATGGGCTACAGATGGGCTACCCATATGGGCCCCATAAGGGATAAAAATGAGCCAGGTGGGCCAAACGCATGTGGGCTGGAGATGGGCGTCCCATGTGGGTCCCATATGGGGTGAACATGGGCCAGATGGGCCCACGTGGGACATGGGCTACAGATGGGCTACCCATATGGGCCCCATATGGGATAAAAATAGGCCAGGTGGGCCAAACGCATGTGGGCTGGAGATGGGGATCCCATGTGGATCCCATATGGGGTAAACATGGGCCAGATGGGCCCAGTGGGACATGGGCTACAGATGGGCTACCCATATGGGCCCCATATGGGATAAAAATGGGCCAGGTGGGCCAATCGCATGTGGGCTGGAGATGGATATCCCATGTGGGTCCCATATGGGGTAAACATGGGCCAGATGGGCTCACGTGGGACATGGGCTGCAGATGGGCTACCCATATGGGCCCCATATGGGATAAAAATGGGCCAGGTGGGCCAAAGGCGCATGTGGGCTGGAGATGGGCATCCCATGTGGGTCCCATATGGGGTGAACATGGGCCAGATGGGCCCACGTGGGACATGGGCTACAGATGGGCTACCCATATGGGCCCCATATGGGAAAAATGGGCCAGGTGGGCCAAACGCATGTGGGCTGGAGATGGGCATCCCATGTGGGTCCCATATGGATCACCCATGTAGGCCCCATTTAAGTTACTCCAAGAGCATAAAAGCAAAAAAGGTGACTGTTGTTCATGTGTATTTTGGACTCCAAGTACATCAAGTTCATACATGATGCCATATGGGGTCAATGTAGGCTGGCCCATATGGGTCCCATGTGGGGGCCGCGTGGGTCTCATATGGGGCTACGTGGGCTTGCCCATATGGGTCCCATGTGTCACCCACTGCCATTCCCATGTGGGGCCATATGGAAGAGGTGGGGGCCATGTGGGCCCCATATGGGAACCATGTGGGCATGTTTGCTGGGATATGAACATTTCCTTTACTACAAAATTTTGTTAACTGACCCGACACCTATCTGGGCTGGATGCGGGCAGCATGTGGGCAAACTGGGCACCAACAAGCTGGGCACACCCATCCGGGGCCCACATGGGGCCCAAATGGGCAAACTTTACTACACTTTGTTAACTGACCCGACACCTATCTGGGCTGGATGCGGGCAGCATGTGGGCAGACTGGGCACCAACAAGCTGGGCACACCCATCCGGGGCCCACATGGGGCCAAATGGGCAAACCTTACTACAAAACTTTGTTAACTGACCCGACACCTATCTGGGCTGGATGCGGGCAGCATGTGGGCAGACTGGGCACCAACAAACTGGGCACACCCATCCGGGGCCCACATGGGGCCCAAATGGGCAAACTTTACTACACTTTGTTAACTGACCCGACACCTATCTGGGCTGGATGCGGGCAGCATGTGGGCAGACTGGGCACCAACAAACTGGGCACACCCATCCGGGGCCCACGTGGGGCCCAAATGGAAAAACCCCAGCCAGCATGCCCATGTGGGCCCCACATGGGCAGTTGATGGGCATGGTGGGCTAGGTGGGCCATGGGCTAGAGATGGGCAAATATGTCGGCTGCATGTGGGCCCCACATGGGCTGCCCACATATTTTTTTGGCAGGCATAATGCTTGATAATGAGATTGCTTGCACATGTACGAGGGCATATCCAGGAATTTTGGTGAACACAGGCATTCACGCGGTGTTCCTGTATGGTGGGCTTAACATGGGCACTGCGTGGGCAGCCCATGTAGTGGGGTGTAGGTGGGCTGGATGTGGGCAGCCCATTATTTATTTTTTCACTGTCCAATGTGTATGATATTACAAGAAAAAAGAACTCGCTGTTTAGTCTCATGCCTCCAAAATACACTTCGACGTCGTGAGGAAGTCGCATAGTTGATGTTTGTGAGACCAGCTACGGCTGATATTGGACAGTCAATGTTGTGATTGTGTCGTATGATTGTGTCGCCTGAGCCCGCCCCTGCGCGGGCGACCCGCCGGCGGAGCTCGGCCCACCGGACGGGGCCTGGGGCCGCCTCTGCACCGCCCGGGGCGGTGACCGGCCGACCGGCTGGCGGGGTTGCGGCGTCTGGGCGGGCCAGTTGGCGTTGAGACTCTGAGTGGTGTGCGTGTCCAATAAAGCCTTAATTCGGGCGGAACCGACACATGGCGCGGTCGGTATTAGCTCGAACCCGCCCATAGTGAGTACAAAGTACGATGAACGAAAGTGAAAGGAAGCAGGAATGCGTAGCCGTGGCCGCGCCGCAACCACGACCGCGTTCGAGTCTCTTCGGAGAGGCGCGCCCGCAGCGACGCCAGCTGTATCGCTAGTTGGTCGAGTCGCAGCTGTGACATCAGGACGTAGTCGTCCCATCTCTCCTTCCAGAGGTAGAAGGCGTCACTGCGGTCGGTGGAGATGTCCAGTCGGTCAGGCCGGATCGGCTGCAGGATCGTCATACCACAGCGATTACGAAGGACTGTTCTAGAAGCCCTCCACGCCAGCCACCTGGGGAAGGAGAAGACGAAGGCCCGCGCAAGACAGATCGTCTACTGGCCCGGGATCTACCGGGATGTGGAAAATGTCACCCGTTGCTGTACCAGCTGCCAGAGAGATCTACCCGCTCTGCAGCAAGAGACCATGATGAGGAGACCGCCAGCGGAAAGGCCGTTCGAACTACACATCGACTTAGCCGATCACGCCGGCAGGAAGTACCTCGTGGCAGTGGACAGATACTCCGGGTGGCTGTTTGTCGCCGACCTCGGTGTAAGCGCCCCCGCTTACACCGGTCCGAAGGACGATAGCAGGCGTCATGACGAGCGCACTCGCTACGCGACTAAGCGTAAATGGACGGCACGGGAAAAGGGCTTTCGGCGGTACCCGGCTTTTTGATGTCGTGTTCAGTAAGTAATGGTTTTATTTCTTTATTTAATTGCCCAACTCCGTTGAACACCTGATAGCGGATGTCAGAATAACAGCAGCACTCCCATTCATATGTTATTTCAGGTGTCGTCAATTACTGTCCGATTAGCGAATTCCAAGCAGCCGACTTATAAAGCACTAATGTCCTTTGTGTCCATCATAATCGGACCTTGTATGTTTATTCTGCATCAGATTATTTCCTGCAAAAAAATATTTAAAGTTCATTTCTCAATTATTCAAGTCAAATCAAATGATGTTACTTTTAATGCAGGTAATACAGAATCATGGTAGAACACAGCACGGGCAATACACAATTCGCTTATGTGTCTGCACATTTTACATTGCTGTTGCTTATTTTACAGGAGCCTTGCGGCGGAACGGGCTTACCCAGGATACCACCAACGGCCGAACGGCCAGCTGGAGGTGGCGCCACGAAAGTGGTTTACGGGTGCCAGGAACCGCGACGGAGGCCGCCAGGAGAGGAGACCAGCTGGAGTTTAAGCGGAGTAGCAGATGAGAGAAGAAGTCTAGAGATGAGCAGAAGAGAGCAGAGAGTTTAAACAGCATTTTTGTGTGTATCGATAATATAAATATTGATCACTGACAGTTTGTTTTGTTGCGGTGGCGAACGTTCAGCAATGATCAGGGGGAGTGATTGAAATAGCAGACATCGATTATATTATAATCATATTGAAACTAATTGTAGGTTCTGGTGGGAACTAAGATGGGCTTTGGTGAATATTTATTGATTAATACAAAAGATGCTAGGGAGGTGTGAGCCAGCATGGGGCCCACCTAGGGCCCACATCTGCTGGCCCACGTGGACCCCATATGGTACCCACCTTGAGCCCATGTGGGCCAGCCCAGGTGGGCCACATATGGTACCCATCTTGAGCCCATGTGGGCCAGCCCAGGTGGGCCCCATATGGTACCCACCTTGAGCCCACGTGGGCCAGCCCAGGTGGGCCCCACCATTTACCCAGGGACAAATATATGTGGGCCCCACATGGGCTGCCCACATGGGTCCCACCAAGTGGGCCACCTGGGCCCCATGTGGGGCCAATGTAATGTTGGCTGGGTATGGGTCCCAGCTGAGTCCCATTTCGAACCCACATGGGCTCCAGGTGGGATTTTTCGCTTATACCCATTTGGGTCCCGGCTGGGAAAGCCCATATGGGACCCGGCTGGGCCCCATATGGGTCCCATGTCGAACCCACATGGGCCCCATGTGGGATTTTTCGCTTATACCCATGTGGGTCCCGGCTGGGAAAGCCCATGTGGGACCCATATGTGCCCCGGCTGGGCCCCATTTGGGTCCCATTTCGAACCCACATGGGCCCCATGTGGGATTTTTTCGCTTATATCCATGTGGGTCCCGGCTGGGGAAGCCCATGTGGGACCCATATGTGCCCCGGCTGGACCCCATATGGGCCCCATTTCGAACCCACATGGGCCCCATGTGGGATTTTTCAATTATACCCATGTGGGTCCCGTCTGGGAAAGCTCATGTGGGACCCATATGTGCCCCGGCTGGGCCCCATATGGGTCCCATTTCGAACCCACATGGGCCCCATGTGGGATTCTTCAATTATACCCATGTGGGTCCCGGCTGGGAAAGCCCATGTGGGACCCATATATGTGCCCCGGCTGGGCCCCATATGGGGCCCATCTGGGCTGCCCATATGGGACCCAGTTGGACGCCCATGACAAACACATCTGGGCCCCAAGTGGGCAGCCCAGATGGGCCCCAGTTTGCTGCCCACTTGGGGCCCATATGGGCCCCATTTGGGAAGGCTGGCTGGGTCACTAACCAAACGCGCCTCTCCGGCCACCAACAAACCGCCCCACTCCCCAGCGCGACTCGGCCCGGGCGCAGTGCTCACCGTTTTTGGCAGCTGCCTTTTTACCACCGGCGGCTGCTGAGCCGTGCTGCTCGGTGGCGGCGGAGCGGTCGGCGGACGGCGCCACCGTCTGACGCGCAGGGTTTGTCTCCGGCGCCACCGTCTGACGCGCAGGGTTTGTCTCGATAGCCTCGATACTCGGGCGAGGCCGGAACTTGGACGGCGACACTGGCGATGGACAGATGCCGTGGAGGTTAGTTGGCTGGCGCTAAACGAATGGGGACTAAAAGCATATTGCGACCCAAGACAGGGAGACATCCATTGACGTAAGTTGTTTATAAAAAAAACGGAATCTCATGCCAAAAAATCAAAAGTCTGTCTCCCTGTTACATCGCTCCCTCCCTCCCTCACTCACTCACTCACTCACTCACTCACTCACTCACTCACTCACTCGCTCACTCACTCACTCACTCACTCACTCACTCACTCACTCACTCACTCACTCCTTACCATTGAAGCCACAGTCCTCCTGTACTGCTGCGACCAACCGGCGGACGGCCGTCGCCAGTGCTGCCGCCTGGCGGTCGGCGGCGAAACTGCGCCTCGTCAGCCGCTCCTTGCAGAGCGGGCAGGGCGCAGGCTTCTTGGTCAGCTGGTGGAGACACTCGGTGCAGAACGTGTGGCCGCACTTGGTCTGTGAGGGTTCATCGAACAGGTCCAGACTGGAACGGGGCGGGGGGGGGGGGCACGTGAGCGGCGCCAGCGCATCCAGTAATATTATGTAGACATAGGCGAAAGGGGTTAATAAGCCTTTTTGTAACGATATGTGTCTCAAAACCGGCGCCAAATTTCCGCACACTTCCCTTCCCTAACTACTCAATCCCCCCCCACCCTTTGTTTGAGTGAGGCCAACCTAAGGTGTTGATCTTAGAGTGTTAGGTTGTTGGCTTAGGGCGTTGGTAACTTAAGGTGCTGACCTCAAGTCGAGGTCAGTTCACAGCCACGAAGTAAGTCGAAAAATATCATATCGCACATCATTCGATTTGGCAGATTTTCCTCTGCCCAGGTGTCTTCCCGAATGGCTATCTCAACTTTGATCGTGAACTATTGACGAAAAACTCCGGTGACCGAAGTGGCGTCATACTCGACGTCAGGCGGGGTTAACTATACAAAAATTGAGCATCGGGCCATGCAAAGAGCGTGTGAACTGTGAAATTATGTTTCCATGTACTTGAGGCAGTCCTAAATGATTCTCGGCGCCAAAAAAAAAAAAAAAAAAACACCATTTCCCCCACTGACTTATGATGGTGAGATCACGTCCCGACTTGACCTAAGGTGACCCCAAGAAAAAATATGAGATACAAGTTGTGAGACGTCCTCAGGATAATCCTAAGCCCTGTAAGTTTCATATCCCTCTGAAAGTTCCTCTAGCGCTGAGGCCGTTGTGACATTTTAGGATCGCGCAGAGGTTCACTTATGTCAGAACAAGTCAGTGACCTGACTTGACCTGAATATGCAGTTGGTGTCAAAAGATCCTCAAATCAGTCAAATCAAAAGAGTATTGAATCAAACATCCGGTATGGTAACTTTCAGCTCTCTTATGCCGGCACGTTCCGACCAATTGTGAAAAACCAGTCAGAGGAGGCACCCGCTTCCTCTCAGCTGGCAAGGATCAACCCTCGCCGGTAGATATCGGTATTTTGCCAGCTGCTAGCGTTGGGGGGGGGGAGGAGTGTCCCTTCGCCCCTGATCGAGCTAGAGCTTCGCGAGAAAAAAAGAGCATGCTGCCTATGCCAAGAGGAAGCCGATGATAGCCAACTTTAAGGTCCTAGGTCATTGGTTGGCGTTCGAGGTCAGGTGAATGACCAAAAAGTCGGGAAAGTCGGGACCTGTTGAAACTTTGTAAAGTAAGTTCGTTCTGGAGTTTTTTGGGGCGCTGGTCACCAATTTTACGCGTTTTTATCACAGATTATGTCTTCATGCATTTAGGCCAGTTCGGGTCAGGTCAGGTCAGGTCAAACAGTAGTCGTCGTGCCAGGTATTCAAAGCACAGGAGTTAACCCGCGCGGGGCTGGGGGGGGGGGGGTAAATTTTACCCCCCTCGCGAATTTTTGCAATATCTCAAAAACGGCGGCGCGCAGGGCCGCCAAACTTTCAGTACCCTTTCTTACATTAATTTGACACGTTCCCTGAAAATTTGAGCGAAATCCGTCGGAAAATATTTGAGAAATTGACGTTTTAGTGACGTCATGTTCGCCATTTTCGCCTCAAAAACGGCAAAATTTCAAACGCCGCTAACATCTTCATTTTTAAAGGAATCAAGACGTAACAAAAAGGCTATACGTAATTCTACTTTGTCTATCAAATGGCTATCTCGGTTTTTTGAAAATTTAGGATTTTGGCCTAAATTTTTTTCTAAAAAAACTGACTTTTTTGGGAAAATGATTATAAAATCCAAAATTTTGAGCCTATCGAAAAAAATCGGAATATATGTCAGAGAAGTGGTCTGTGTGCACCTACATACCAAATCTTAGAAGAATCGGTTCAAAAATGTGAGTTATTCAAAATTTTATGACGTCACGACACACAAATTTTTTGAAAAATGACTTTTTTGAAAGTTCTAGAACTCGTACGGAAACAAAAATAGCACCATTCGATTCGCCGTGAAAAACTGCATCAGATAGCCACCTTTTTAGGCCTTAACAACCAACTTCAAAATTTGACCTCACTTGACCTGACCTTGACCTGACCTCGACCTGAAATTCATCCAGAGGTGGTCCATATCACTTATTGAGTGTGCCTATTGAATTCTATGAGTAACACGACCCATAAAACATGTGTCGCACATGCCCTTTTCTATATTTTGTTTTTTGGTGACCTGACCTGACCTGACCCTGACCTTGACCTCTGAATGATATTGTATGCGACGGATATTGTCTTGGTAGCCTAAGAACACGTTTTGGGCGATCATTCTCAGTCCATGACTCCATTCTTCGGCAACTACGGTGCAAGGCCGATACTGTAGAAACTTGCAATTTGTACCCTTGACCTTACCTTGACCTTGACCTCAAACTTTAAATTAAGTACATGTTTTTAGTTGTTCGTGATGAGAGCTTTCGATTGGCGTTTGAATTTTCCAAATCGGACCATTAGTTCGGGAGATGACAAGGGGGTAAAATTTCCCCCCCCCCAGCCCCGCGCGTTCGGCTGGAGACCCCAGCCCCGCGCGGGTTAACGACTAACAGGTTCGTAGCTTGTTACGAAAGCACTAAAACTATTTTGTAAATGTTCAAACGGGTGCTTAATCTGAGGCCGAGTAATAAAATAACATGTAAAACATGGAAAACTCAAAAAAGTGGGAAAAGGTCATCAAAGGCCAATGACCTTGACCTGACCTTCACGTGACCTTGGCACCCTTGCTAACGCATGGGACCAACATCATTTCACATTTTTAAATGTTTACAACCACAAAAAAAACGAGAAATGCATGGATGATGGATAATGCCCACATGCGCCAAATCGCGATTCCAGCCAAACATGGTCTCCAAATTTCAATTAAAAACATACACATCACAAAGATAAAGACTGAGTCACGAGTGAATGTGTCACTGCTGATAACAATGGACGACTGACCATATCCTGCATTCCAGAGTCTTCTGCATTGAAGAGAGTATCCTCTGGACATGATGGACTTCCTCTGGAACCTCCATAGCTGATGCTGGAACAGAAAAATGTTATTTAAATATAACCATGTATCAAATCTGTCCAATATATATGCATGTGAATTGCGATCCCCACTATTCTTCACCCATTTAAATTCAGTGCCTTAAAAATTGAAATCAACAGCAAATTGCAAAATTTAAGATTCACACCAGCCAGGTACGGCTCTCGCGAGATTGAGCGGTAGGTTTTGCACTTTTACATTTCCGGTTATATCTCAGAAACTAATCGATCTACAATGGAGCCATTTTACACGATCATGGCCGGCTTGTGAACCAACAAGTCGATCGCATCTTCAGCACTTAAAAGCTTAAGACGACGAAGATATAGCCTGAAGTGCACTAAAATTAATTGCACTAAAATTATCTAGGTGCAAAACCGCTAAAACCCGCGAGACATATACATTGACATCCCTTCCTGTTCCCTACTTCCACTTACCTTGAATGCGCGGCAGTCAGAATCCCAAATACACACGATTTTCAATTCAACTTATGCTAACGACAGTAACCATAAATACTAAGTAGAGAAAACAATTGAATTCCCACTCATTCTCCCACGTGTAATCCGTGTTTTTATTTTTGGCGCCATCGAAAAGGCGCAAAGCGACATACATGGCGAGCACGATACATACAGAAAAGACTTACCGCTAGTATTTTATATTTGCATCGGAAAGGGCACGCATTGCCGGCAAAATTTACTTTGTACCTTTAACTATTGGCATTGGTAGCCTTCTTGTTATGTTTCGGCAATTACATAGCTTTGTATATATGTTTAAACTAGTGAAAACGAATACCTTCACTGAAATACTTTCGTGAACCTGTGCTGTGTAATAGCTTGGTAATAGCCACTTGTCGGCAATCGCAGCGCAGCATTGCCCGTCGTTATTTATTATTGGCGGCTATTGCAAGCATTTGCAAGGCTATACAATGGTATCCGCAAAAGCAGGATACCATTGTATACCTACATTCGTTTGGACAACACTATTCGACCGCCACCCTTGCAGCCATTCTATAACTCAGGAACTACTGGACCGATCGGAACGAACGAAACACCATTCGAATCAGGAGGTACGATTTTATCAGCCGTTTCGAAGCTCGTGACCCCAGGTGACCTCGGTGACCTCAAGAGGTCAACTCGGCATTGACGCCTATTGCAGCCATTCTATAACTCAGGAACTACTGGGCCGATCGCGACGAAAACACCACCAGTCGAATCAGCGTATGCAATTTCATCAGCCGTTTCGAATATGGTGACCTCAAGTGACCTCGGTGACCTCAAAAGGTCAACTTTACGTTTTCGCCTATTGCAGCCATTCTATAACTCAGGAACTACTGGGCCGATCGTGACGAAAACACCACCAGTCGAATCAGCGTATGCGATTTCATCAGCCGTTTCGAATATGGTGACCTCAGGTGACCTCGGTGACCTTGGGAGGTCACATGACCGTTGTGGCCTATGGCAGCCATTCTATAACTCAGGAACTACTGGGCCGATCGTGACGAAAACACCACCAGTCGATTCAGCGTATGCGATTTCATCAGCCGTTTCGAATATGGTGACCTCAGGTGACCTCGGTGACCTTGGGAGGTCACATGACCAATGTGGCCTATTGCAGCCATTCTATAACTCAGGAACTACTGGGCCGATCGTGACGAAAACACCACCAGTCGAATCAGCGTATGCGATTTCATCAGTCGTTTCGAATATGGTGACCTAAGGTGACCTCGGTGACCTTGGGAGGTCACATGACCAATGCGGCCTATGGCAGCCATTCTATAACTCAGGAACTACTGGGCCGATCGTGACGAAAACACCACCAGTCGATTCAGCGTATGCGATTTCATCAGCCGTTTCGAATATGGTGACCTCAGGTGACCTCGGTGACCTTGGGAGGTCACGTGACCAATGTGGCCTATTGCAGCCATTCTATAACTCAGGAACTACTGGGCCGATCGTGACGAAAACACCACCAGTCGAATCAGCGTATGCGATTTCATCAGCCGTTTCGAATATGGTGACCTCAGGTGACCTCGGTGACCTTGGGAGGTCACATCCCAGCAAACATGCCCACATGGTTCCCATATGGGGCCCACATGGGCCCCCCACCTCTTACATATGGGTCCCGCGTGGGCCACTCATGTGGGCCCCACATGGGAATGGCAGTGGGTGACACGTGGGACCCATATGGGCCAGCCCACGTAGGCCCCATATGGGACCCATGCGGCGCCCACATGGGACCCATATGGGCCAGCCCACACTGACCCCATATGGGACCCATTTGCCACCCACCTGGGAGTCCACATGGGACCCATTTGCCACCCACATGGGACCCATTTGCCACCCACATGGGACCCATTCGCCACCCGCATGGGCTACCCCACACTGGCCCCACATGGGACCCACTCGCCACTCAGCACCCGCCCTGTCCTACAATGCCTGCCCCACCCGGCCCCATATACGCCACCCACCTGAATCTATGTAAACCCAATCCACGTTACGCTCCCATTTGAAAGTGTCCCTCCCAGCCTGACGTTCAGCGGTGCTCTCGCACTGTCCGTCAATGTGCGATGTCATGCGAGACGAAATATGCTTCCTTCCAGCACTTTATTCCCATAAAAACAACATACATCAGGCACAGTCCTGTATTTCTTTCTGCGCTCATCGAGACACAGTCACTGGGCGGGCGGACGGCCTCGCCCCCGGTCTGATCGCTGGCCGTCACGGTCGCGGCAGTTTGTCAGCCACTTGCCGACGGCCTTTTCGAGATCCTTTTCTTGGCAGGTCACCGTCGGGTTCAGGTTGACAGCGTCTGTGAAATAAATAGGGCACACTCATGGGTGGAGAACCTGCCCCGGCCACCCCGGCCGTGGCCGGGGTAACTTTCAGCCTACCCCGGCGCGGCCGGGGTAACTTTTCTACTCTTGTAAATCCTAAAAGCTGTCTCCATACGAGAAAAGAAAACTCACGCTCTTCGAATGTTGACTTCCATGGGCGTAATATTGCAAATCAGGTAGGTATTTACCATTTACTTAACTTGCCATAATCTCCAACCCGAAGACCCGCGTGTGGTCGCCAATGCCAAGATTGCTCTCACATCCTGTTCAGTTTCGAAATTTTGGCGCGCCTTCGGCGCACTTTTTCAAAACTACTGTTTGACCTCATTGCCTTCAACTGACCTGCCACCAACCGCAACCACACCCGTTTATGAGCGTACCCGTCAGGGTGCTCATAAACACCGAGCGGCCATCATGCTTCGAACTCGGACTGTTGTAACCGGGCCGCGTGCTCTCGCCACGCGGAATCCAACGCTCTAGCAACTGAGCTACGAGACCGGGACCGGTCGATATTCCTGGATCGACTCCTTGTTTGTATTATAAGAGCCGTCCAACATTGAAAAAGGCTACGCCCGTGGATGTCAGTGACCTATTTTAGTGCTTTGCTTGGTTCGATCTGTCAATTTCTCTGTAAAGCTTCTACTATGGTGAGTTGTCTTTTCGTAGCTATTTTGAGACACAATAAAAAGCTGAAAACGCAACATTTAGGTACTCAAAATGGCATATGGTTTGGTTTGGGTTCGGTGTGAAATTGGAAGTTTAAGTAAAAAGAAACAATAATTTAAAAGGAAATTGCCTTTTCGATCATTCCAAAAATGTTATGAATAATACGGTGTCGGATACAACGCTCATCCTTGAGCAAACACAGCATCCTATTCCATTCGTCAGAATAGGGGTTTGATGATGACCGTTGAGAACAACGTGAGTATATCGTCTTCCCGCGACTATCGGTCGCCGGCCGGGGTAACTTTTTCAAACATTCTCCACCCATGGGCACACTAAGAAAGCCACAATGTAAGCACATTATCTGATAAGCGTTAAATGGACAGTCATTATAAAAAAAAAATTGGAAGCCAGGGAGCCTCCTTATTTTACTACCGTTGCTGAATTTCCATGAATCAAAAATGGATAGTTTGAGGACCAAAATCGGGGAAACATTTTGCAAGAGCTTTTTGAACGAACCGTCACTATCAACTTGTTAACTTTTTTGCGAAGTGAAAAGTCCTGGGAAATACCTACCGAGTATTTAATGGAAGTGAACGTTGAGGATAATGTGGGAAAAATGTGTTGACTTTATAAAGTTTAAAGAAAAGATCCAGGAAAGTTTTGTTATTGGAGGCCAATTCGAAACGGCGCACACATTGAAACATTGAGGATATTGATGCGATTATTGCGATTATTGATGCGACACATTGAAACATTGAGGATATTGATGCGATTCAAAGCGTGCACACATTTCGTACATTGAGGGGCGATAGCGGGAGAACGGTGTCGAACTTCGAGAATCGGTCTTCAGCTCCTTGAACAGAAAGGTGGGGCCTACGAAATATCAAATTTCAACATGACATTGTCCCTTTAACTAATATTCGAAACAAACATTAAATGTTTCCCGTAATTTTCGCAGCCACTTCAAACGGAGGACCAGAGACCGACTTTGGCTAGTTTTGATACAGACGGTGCGGAACGAGGAGCGCGATGTTTACTCATTAAATCGAATATCAACGCTGGTGTCAAACCATTTGTGACTGATGTCACGCATGGAACCTTTATTATGCTTTTCTAATTGACAAATTACTTATTTGAATGACCCATTCCCATGGTCGAACAGATTGGTGTGACCACCAAACTGTAAGGTACTCACGGAAGATCACCCGGAACAGCTTGGTCTTCCCAAGGCCGACCTTCCCGTGGCTTAATAAGGCTTTATTGGACACGCACACCACTCAGAGTCTGAACGCCAACTGGCCCGCCCAGACGCCGCAGCCCCGACAGCCGACCGGCCCGTCGGCCGGTCACCGCCCCGGGCGGTGCAGAGGCGGCCCCAGGCCCCGTCCGGTGGGCCGAGCTCCGCCGGCGGGTCGCCCGCGCAGGGGCGGGCTCAGGCGACACAATCATACGACACAATCACAACATTGGCTATCCAATATCAGCCGTAGCTGGTCTCACAAACATCAACTATGCGACTTCCTCACGTCGTCGAAGTGTATTTTGGAGGCATGAGACTAAACAGCGAGTTCTTGTTTCTTGTAATATCATACACATTGGACAGTGAAAAAATAAATAATGGGTTGCCCACATCCAGCCCACCTACACCCCACTACATGGGCTGCCCACGCAGTGCCCATTTTAAGCCCACCATACAGGAACACCGCGTGAATGCCTGTGTTCACCAAAATTCCTGGATATGCCCTCGTACATGGTGCAAGCAATCTCATTATCAATCATTATGCCTGCCAAAAAATGTGGGCAGCCCATGTGGGGCCCACATATTTGCCCATCTCTAGCCCATGGCCCACCTAGCCCACCATGCCCATCAACTGCCCATGTGGGGCCCACATGGGCATGCTGGCTGGGCGTTTGCCCATTTGGGCCCCATGTGGGCCCCGGAAGGGTGTGCCCAGCTTGCTGGTGCCCAGTCTGCCCACATGCTGCCCGCATCCAGCCCAGATAGGTGTCGGGTCAGTTAACAAAGTTTTGTAGTAAAGTTTGCCCATTTGGGCCCCATGTGGGCCCCGGATGGGTGTGCCCAGCTTGCTGGTGCCCAGTCTGCCCACATGCTGCCCGCATCCAGCCCAGATAGGTGTCGGGCCAGCTACCAAAATTTTGTAGTAAAGGAAATGTTCATATCCCAGCAAACATGCCCACATGGTTCCCATATGGGGCCCACATGCCCCCCCCCCCCCACCTCTTCCATATGAGCCCCACATGGGAATACCAGTGGGTGACACGTGGGAACCACATGGGCCAGCCCACGTAGGCCCCATATGGGACCCACGCGGCGCCCACATGGGACCCATATGGGCCAGCCTACATTGACCCCATATGGCATCATGTATGAATTTGATATACTTGGAGTCCAAAATACACATGAACAACAGCCACCTTTTTTGCTTTAGTATGCACTTGGAGTAACTTAAATGGGGCCCACATGGGTGATCCATATGGGACCCACATGGGATGCCCATCTCCAGCCCACATGCGTTTGGCCCACCTGGCCCATTTTTATCCCATATGGGGCCCATATGGGTAGCCCATCTGTAGCCCATGTCCCATGTGGGCCCATCTGGCCCATGTTCACCCCATATGGGACCCATGTGGGCATGTTTGCTGGGATGACCAATGCGGCCTATGGCAGCCATTCTATAACTCAGGAACTACTGGGCCGATCGTGACGAAAACACCACCAGTCGAATCAGCGTATGCGATGTCATCAGCCGTTTCGAATATGGTGACCTCAGGTGACCTCGGTAACCTTGGGAGGTCACATGACCGTTGTGGCCCATGGCAGCCATTCTATAACTCAGGAACTGCTGGGCCGATCGTGACGAAAACACCACCAGTCGATTCAGCGTATGCGATTTCATCAGCCGTTTCGAATATGGTGACCTCAGGTGACCTCGGTGACCTTGGGAGGTCACATGACCGTTGTGGCCTATGGCAGCCATTCTATAACTCAGGAACTACTGGGCCGATCGTGACGAAAACACCACCAGTCGATTCAGCGTATGCGATTTCATCAGCCGTTTCGAATATGGTGACCTCAGGTGACCTCGGTAACCTTGGGAGGTCACGTGACCGTTGTGGCCTATTGCAGCCATTCTATAACTCAGGAACTACTGGGCCGATCGTGACGAAAACACCACCAGTCGAATCAGCGTATGGGATTTCATCAGCCGTTTCGAATATGGTGACCTCAGGTGACCTTGGTGACCTTGGGAGGTCACATGACCGTTGTGGCCTATGGCAGCCATTCTATAACTCAGGAACTACTGGGCCGATCGTAACGAAAACACCACCAGTCGATTCAGCGTATGCGATTTCATCAGCCGTTTCGAATATGGTGACCTCAGGTGACCTCGGTAACCTTGGGAGGTCACGTGACCGTTGTGGCCTATTGCAGCCATTCTATAACTCAGGAATTACTGGACCGATCGTGACGAAAACACCATCAGTCGAATCAGCGTATGCGATTTCATCGGCCGTTTCGAATATGGTGACCTCAGGTGACCTCGGTGACCTTGGGAGGTCACATGACCGTTGTGGCCTATGGCAGCCATTCTATAACTCAGGAACTACTGGGCCGATCGTGACGAAAACACCACCAGTCGAATCAGCGTATGCGATGTCATCAGTCGTTTCGAATATGGTGACCTCAGGTGACCTCGGTAACCTTGGGAGGTCACATGACCGTTGTGGCCCATGGCAGCCATTCCTCCCAAGGTCACCGAGGTTACCTGAGGTCACCATATTCGAAACGGCTGATGAAATCGCATACGCTGATTCGACTGGTGGTGTTTTCGTCACGATCGGTCAAGTAGTTCCTGAGTTATAGATTGGCTGCAATAGGCCACATTGGTCATGTGACCTCCCAAGGTCACCGAGGTCACCTGAGGTCACCATATTCGAAACGGTAGATGAAATCGCATACGCTGAATCGACTGGTGGCGTTTTCGTCACGATCGGTCAAGTAGTTCCTGAGTTATAGATTGGCTGCAATAGGCCACATTGGTCATGTGACCTCCCAAGGTCACCGAGGTCACCTGAGGTCACCATATTCGAAACGGTAGATGAAATCGCATACGCTGAATCGACTGGTGGCGTTTTCGTCACGATCGGCCCGGTAGTTCCTGAGTTATAGATTGGCTGCAATAGGCCACATTGGTCATGTGACCTCCCAAGGTTACCGAGGTCACCTGAGGTCACCATATTCGAAACGGCTGATGAAATCGCATACGCTGATTCGACTGGTGGTGTTTTCGTCACGATCGGTCAAGTAGTTCCTGAGTTATAGATTGGCTGCAATAGGCCACATTGGTCATGTGACCTCCCAAGGTCACCGAGGTCACCTGAGGTCACCATATTCGAAACGGCTGATGAAATCGCATACGCTGATTCGACTGCTGGTGTTTTCGTCACGATCGGTCAAGTAGTTCCTGAGTTATAGATTGGCTGCAATAGGCCACATTGGTCATGTGACCTCCCAAGGTCACCGAGGTCACCTGAGGTCACCATATTCGAAACGGTAGATGAAATCGCATACGCTGAATCGACTGGTGGCGTTTTCGTCACGATCGGCCCAGTAGTTCCTGAGTTATAGAATGGCTGCCATAGGCCACATTGGTCATGTGACCTCCCAAGGTCACCGAGGTCACCTGAGGTCACCATATTCGAAACGGCTGATGAAATCGCATACGCTGAATCGACTGGTGGCGTTTTCGTCACGATCGGCCCGGTAGTTCCTGAGTTATAGAATGGCTGCCATAGGCCACATTGGTCATGTGACCTCCCAAGGTCACCGAGGTCACCTGAGGTCACCATATTCGAAACGGCTGATGAAATCGCATACGCTGAATCGACTGGTGGTGTTTTCGTCACGATCGGTCCAGTAGTTCCTGAGTTATAGAATGGCTGCAATAGGCCATATTGGTCATGTGACCTCCCAAGGTCACCGAGGTCACCTGAGGTCACCATATTCGAAACGGCTGATGAAATCGCATACGCTGAATCGACTGGTGGCGTTTTCGTCACGATCGGCCCAGTAGTTCCTGAGTTATAGAATGGCTGCCATAGGCCACATTGGTCATGTGACCTCCCAGGGTCACCGAGGTCACCTGAGGTCACCATATTCGAAACGGCTGATGAAATCGCATACGTTGATTCGACTGGTGGTGTTTTCGTCACGATCGGCCCAGTAGTTCCTGAGTTATAGGATGGCTGCCATAGACCACAACGGTCACGTGACCTCCCAAGGTCACCGAGGTCACCTGAGGTCACCATATTCGAAACGGCTGATGAAATCACATGCGCTGATTCGACTGGTGGTGTTTTCGTCACGATCGGCCCAGTAGTTCCTGAGTTATAGAATGGCTGCCATAGGCCACAACGGTCCTGTGACCTCCCAAGGTCACCGAGGTCACCTGAGGTCACCATATTCGAAACGGCTGATGAAATCGCATACGCTGATTCGACTGGTGGTGTTTTCGTCACGATCGGTCCAGTACTTCCTGAGTTATAGAATGGCTGCAATAGGCCACATTGGTCATGTGACCTCCCAAGGTCACCGAGGTCACCTGAGGTCACCATATTCGAAACGGCTGATAAAATCGCATACGCTGAATCGACTGGTGGCGTTTTCGTCACGATCGGCCCAGAAGTTCCTGAGTTATAGAATGGCTGCCATAGGCCACATTGGTCATGTGACCTCCCAAGGTCACCGAGGTCACCTGAGGTCACCATATTCGAAACGGCTGATGAAATCGCATACGCTGAATCGACTGGTGGCGTTTTCGTCACGATCGGCCCAGTAGTTCCTGAGTTATAGAATGACTGCAATAGGCGAAAACGTAAAGTTGACCTTTTGAGGTCACCGAGGTCACGTGAGGTCACCATATTCGAAACGGCTGATGAAATCGCATACGCTGATTCGACTGGTGGTGTTTTCGTCACGATCGGCCCAGTAGTTCCTGAGTTATAGAATGGCTGCAATAGGCCACATTGGTCATGTGACCTCCCAAGGTCACCGAGGTCACCTGAGGTCACCATATTCGAAACGACTGATGAAATCGCATACGCTGAATCGACTGGTGGTGTTTTCGTCACGATCGGTCCAGTAGTTCCGGAGTTATAGAATGGCTGCCATAGGCCACAACGGTCATGTGACCTCCCAAGGTCACCGAGGTCACCTGAGGTCACCATATTCGAAACGTCTGATGAAATCGCATACGCTGAATCGACTGGTGGCGTTTTCGTCACGATCGGCCCAGTAATTCCTGAGTTATAGAATGGCTGCCATAGGCCACATTGGTCATGTGACCTCCCAGGGTCACCGAGGTCACCTGAGGTCACCATATTCGAAACGGCTGATGAAATCGCATACGCTGATTCGACTGGTGATGTTTTCGTCACGATCGGCCCAGTAGTTCCTGAGTTATAGAATGGCTGCCATAGGCCACAACGGTCACGTGACCTCCCAAGGTCACCGAGGTCACCTGAGGTCACCATATTCGAAACAGCTGATGAAATCGCATACGCTGATTCGACTGGTGGTGTTTTCGTCACGATCGGCCCAGTAGTTCCGGAGTTATAGAATGGCTGCCATAGGCCACAACGGTCACGTGACCCCCCAAGGTCACCGAGGTCACCTGAGGTCACCATATTCGAAACGGCTGATAAAATCGCATACGTTGAATCGACTGGTGGTGTTTTCGTCACGATCGGCCCAGTAGTTCCTGAGTTATAGAATGGCTGCCATAGGCCACAACGGTCATGTGACCTCCCAAGGTCACTGAGGTCACCTGAGGTCACCATATTCGAAACGGCTGATGAAATCACATACGCTGATTCGACTGGTGGTGTTTTCGTCACGATCGGCCCAGTAGTTCCTGAGTTATAGAATGGCTGCAATAGGCGAAAACGTAAAGTTGACCTTTTGAGGTCACCGAGGTCATTTGAGGTCACCATATTCGAAACGGCTGATGAAATTGCATACGCTGATTCGACTGGTGGTGTTTTCGTCGCGATCAGCCCAGTAGTTCCTGAGTTATAGAATGGCTGCAATAGGCGTCAATGCCGAGTTGACCTCTTGAGGTCACCGAGGTCACCTGGGGTCACGAGCTTCGAAACGGCCTATAAAATCGTACCTCCTGATTCGAATGGTGTTTCGTTCGTTCCGATCGGTCCAGTAGTTCCTGAGTTATAGAATGGCTGCAAGGGTGGCGGTCGAATAGTGTTGTCCCATTCGTTTCGGGTTTGCGAAGACCAAAGACGAGTTACAGAAAAGCCGTACTGCAGCTTACATGTCCGCTCATAGATGGCGCTGGCGGAGAACGCCTGATGGTAGGCTGTCCCGCATTACGTCCCACCAACCGCGATCAAAATGGGCCGTTTGTGGTAAGGCATATATGTTGATGGTGTGGAGCTAAGGGCGTTGCAGAAAGCTGGCTCGTACATTCTCCAAAGGATTCTGTTAGGGCCCACCACCCGGCCCCGTGATAAGAGGAGACAAAAATCATTGTTGTCGCTTAGATATCTGATATCTGAATCTCATATCAGATTCAGTCGCATGGATGGACACGGATGGATATCAATGATCGATGTCCTCAGTCCTGATCTATGGTCAAGTCAATACTTATGGCTGTTACCACTGGCGAATCCAGGAGAGAGTTGGGGCCGTTGCCGCTCTCAGAGCGTTGAAAATTAACATACTTTTGCCGTCTCCCTCGCAAAGAAAAAGAAATAGTTGAAAATTGCTTTGTACGCACAACGCAATAAGATGCGGAATCAAGTCTTTTTTCTATATACAGGGTGTTCACTAAAAATTGAGACAAAGTTTAGCAGGCTGTATCTTCGGTAAAAATGTACCGATTTCAACAAACGAGGCATTGTTGTAATGCACATTGCATCTGCTGCAAACCGTAGAGCGTCAACAGATTTGCCTGATTCCCGTAGGTCATTTTTCGGACATTTTCTTGTAAGTGTTTTCACAAGGTCTGGCACCAGCGGACCGTGAATTTGGCCAATTCATGGCGGTAATGAGCAGCCAGTTGATATTTTGTATCAAATTTAAAGACACCAATATACGTAATAGCCTTCGGCAAATCACATTAGATACTCATTTGTTAATTTCAGTCGTGGCAAATGGCTTATCGGGCCTTGTTTCAATCATGCAATTTTTACATCGGCCGGAGCCCCCAAGGCGCCCCTTGATTAGTGTGCTGGCGCGAGGTCGGACCAGAAGATCACCTTCTGGTTACATATGTTGTTCTGCATGAACCTCGAGTGCTAAATAATACACTTGACTCAGAAAGTATCATATTGTAAAGGACCGGCCTGGAGGAATAAAGTCGAACTGATGATATGCTCTGAAATAACACACGTACCACGGCATCCAGCGTTAGCTTGGATGCTAAATGGACGTTAGCTCTTGTATCATTGATAACATCACTACAGAACACTCCATTGTCTAGTTAATTGTCGCCCTTTGACAAAAACATGATTTTTCTTCCTTAAATAGATCGGTCTTTTTCTGCAATTTGTGGCCCTTGCTTGACCATTGTTTATTTACTTCTCTTGCCTTATGTTGTTCCCAGTCGCTTCGAGAAATCTTTTACGCTGGTTGTAACTCATCCTAGCCTCAGGTGTGATATATGTTCTTCGCTTAGGCACAGTTAATACCTTACTGATCGGCAGCATTGCATCGTGAGGTGCCAAAAAGCCCCTCCACGTGCATTTTCGGGGCCCCGACCTTTCCTTTGGTCAGTATCTTCACATTTGCACCACTTCAGATTTTCTGACTCCCACACCCACTAGAACTTTCGTCCCACCATACGGTATGTAACTAATTTTGACATTTTAAGCTTTCATTAGGTATTTGTACGTGCCAGACTCTCCCATTGACGTACTATTTTGGGAAAGCGTGCCAATTGGCTTTCGGTGGTCCTTATTTAAAACGACCTCCAACGCGACTGTTTTCATTACACCCATGAAATTTTATGCTCGGTATGATACAAAAATGTCCCTTTTATCTCCATGCTAAGTTGCATCGTAATAGCTTGCTTCACTTTTGATGTGCAGTCATTCAAAGTTTGTGTCAATTTTTAGTGAACACCCTATAAGTTGAAAGTCGTCTTTTATTGTGTAGCAATGTCATCGTAGCTTTTCTTCTCAAACCACCTTCCTGGATCGGCCAAAGTTCCAGGTCATTTCAGCCGGTCCCGTAGCTCAGTCGGTAGAGCGTCGGACTTCGCGTGGTGAGAGCACGCGTTCCCGGTTATAACAGTCCGGTTTCGAAGCGCGACGGGCGCTTTACATTTATGGGCCTCCTGGCGGGTATGGTTGCGGTTGGTGGTAGGCCGTAGCCAGGCGAAGTCAGTGAAGAGACCGGCCGTGTGCGGCTATGTGCGCACGTTTAACTTTGGACTCTAAATTCTGCCATAGAACCGGAACTGCGCGATCGGAGGGTAGAGGGCAGGGTCAACGAAACAAGATTCGCTTAGTGGGAGCTCTGTCCTTGTGAATCATTCCATTCACTAAAGGCTCGGACTATATTTATAAAAAAACTGCTAATAATTAAATTGCATATCAACAGATGGTCGCTGGGGTAGCGAGAAATGTCAAAAGACGGCGGTATGGATGCCCAACACAAAGCGGCTGTGCGGAATAAGGCTCTGCCGAACGCAATCAACAAATATGACCGGACGAGTGACTATCAAAACGTTAGAGGTATTCCAGCAAGGGCTAGAGACCCTGTCAGACGAAGCCATTCGTTCCTTTCTAGTTGCGCTGCTACAGACAAGATCGATGCTTAAATTGTAGCGCAACTGCTTAAACGTCAAAACATTACAGCAAACAAAAGGCACTCATTCATCGTCATCATCATCGCCCGTAAAATGACGGCACTGTGCGCCTCATGACGTCTATCACTTGTCATTTATCACTAGGATGTAACTGCAAACACGCTGTCCTCCAACACCAATTTGCCGGCCTCCCATCACCGGGCCCTCGCTCGCCTCACTCAGCGCACAGCTCACTCACTCGTTTCACTCACTCACCTCACTCATAATTGTGACATCACTCCTCACTCACTGGCCACTGCCGGGGAATCTAACTCACTCGGTGAGGCACCAAAAAGGTCATTTCCAAAATCACTTATCCACCTGGGTGCCGTCTAAAACTATTGGCACAGCTGATGTGTCACTGACACCGTGTAAGTTTCGTGATAAAAACAAACACTTGGGTTTGATGTTTATATTTATCCCGGACCACAGACAGTGGCTCGGTATGCCTCACTAGCCCGTACACGTACATTTGAAAAGAGCCAAAGTATTGAGCTACGTTAGCCTGATTGATAAAACAGGTTCAGATGTGCTTCAACATATATTTTATGCGCTTGCTTGCGACGAGGGTAACTTAATGAATTTGAGTTACCCACACTGATGGCTGAGAACTTGAGAAGCACACCGCGGTTATCATGTCACGGTGTCCTATCGCTTCCTAGCTCCTCTTCCTCTTGCATCTTGATAATAATTTTATAGTCGCTAGAGCTTACAGCCCAGTCCGAGAAAACTCAGTCACGTTAGAGCGGTATTACCTACATATCAGGTGGGGGCGGCGACTGGTTAGATTCAGGAAACAAAGTTCAGTCCCATGTGAGCTGGCGTTGGATTCCGGCAGTGACAAGTTCACTCTGAACAATATTACGTGCCACCTTGTAAGCCAGGCAGACTATTTCTTTTTTTTGCGATAAACGGAGGAGAGCGATAGTGAGCTTTGCACGTGCAGAGGTGCGACACAAGGGAGCAGGAAATAGGTATCTTCAAGCTGGAGGGGAGGGGCAAGTCGAAGGACGGATCCAGCCAAGCGTCTTGGAGGCCTGAAGCTGTTGAGAGAGGGGGGCGGCAGGATGGCCATTGGCATCCGATGTAATGGCTAACAGTAACAACATATATCGGTATTCGGTACGTTTTGGGGGAGATGCTACTCTCATGATACCAAGAATCTCTCGAGCAGTAATGTCAAAACTTTAAGCATCTCATTCGAAGCCGGCATTGATCCGGGTTTGTTGGTTTTTAGTACTGCTCAGACTGGCGTCGCTAGTTGGTAGCAGGCGGCCCGGCGGCGCCGGCCGGGACGCTGTACTGGCAGATGTGCCCCTCCCGTGTGGAGCCGCAGTCCACCGCCCACAGTCCGGCGTTGTAGAGTGTCAGACAACGGTAGGAGGCGGAGGCGACCACCCGGCCGTTCCACCACAGCTTGGCTGGCAGGTCCACCGTCCGGCCGGTCGTCATGTCCGCGAACACGCCGTCCTCGGGCCGGTACCAGATGCCGATCCAGTAGTAGTAGCCGGTGATGTGGGTCTTGAGGTAGTTGAACTGCCGCTCTGTGTGCGGGAAGGCGGGGACCGACTCGGGGTCGTAGGCCCGGCAGCTGGCGAGGATGGAGGCGTTGCCGCCGACCATGGGCAGGTAGCGCTCCCGGTAAGCGATAGACGGGTCGTCACTGACGATGAACCCCTCCGGTAAGATGGGCTGGTGGAGAGGCTCGGCGGCCGCCGTCAGCGGATTGGAGTCGGAGTGGAGCGGCCACAGCCGACACAGACCGGTGACAGAATCACGGCTCCACTTTATACAGCCGCGGGTGAGGCGGCACCACAGGGCGCACTGGGTGAGGGAGGCCGTCCCACCGGTCTTCAGCGGGCGGCTGGCGTGCTGGACCGAGTGGGAGACGTAGAGGGAGCCGCTGACGGCCAGCGAGGACAGCAGCAGCGGCAGCAGGACGGACCCCGGGAACATCCTGCCACAGAGAACTGGGACGAGGGACCGGCCCCAGACTCCAACAGTTCGAGCTACGCGAAATACAGCCCAGCCAGAGCAGAGCGTCACGCCGACTCGGGAGGTTGAAAGCTGCGCAGTCGTTCTCAATTGACAACACAGACTCTTATATGAGTGGATATGGCAGCAATACATGGCAGCTTTGCACGGCATCGATCTGGCGCCTGGCCGTGTCGCTACAACACGGCGCGGTGCACAATCCCCGACACCATCATCGCGACAAAAGATAGCGAAATGGGTCCAGGAGCACAGCAATTGCCTACAGTTTAATTTCTACGCTAGGTCATTACAGCAATACGCGATAGTCAACCAGCTAATAAGACATAACCGCCAGCCAATCATTCATGGTCTCATTTAACCCGCGCCCTGCTGGGGGGGGGGGAAGGGTTGTTTGAAGACCCTCCCCCCTGTGGTTTTTCGCAGATGTCGTTTTTGGTACACCTTATCATACATCAACTCTACACATGTTGTGAAAATTTCAGACCAAGGTCATTCAAGGTCAGGTCAACGTCACTTGAAGTGACCTCACCTCATAAAAAGTTTCAATTTCTGCCATAGCTACACCGAGTGACCGATCGCTTTGAAACTTTCAGCGATTGCTAAGAGCAATAGCATGTATAAAATTTATGTCTCAGAATTTTGATATCGATGACCTAAGGTCACGTCAATCTTACGACCTCCCCATTATAAGTCAATGGGAGAAAATTGAAATGCGCCTCTTTTGGACGAAAGACATTATAAACACTCCCAAACACTGAATTACAAGTGGTTTAGACACACTGAACATGAAAATGGTGTCCGTGACCCCTTTTTATGCCCCTGAGGTCATCTCAGGTCACGAATGGTATTTAACAGTTTTTCGCAAATAGGTAACTTTTGATAGAGGCAGGCTAGAGCGATGAAAACGCGTTAGATATGTTCAGCTTGACGATACGGATCGACTGATATGCAACATGACCCTTTCCGGTTAGGTCATGACCTTGACCTGAGGTCAAATTTTCAGGTTGACCTTTCAAGGTCAATTTATAGTTCATTCGATGCGTCTTGACGAGAGGAACACGATGCCGGTAAAAGTAAGCTCGTACACGGCGTGGGTCAAAGTTATTGCAGAAAAACTGTCGAAAAAATCGGTTATTTTTGCAGTTTTGCCCCCTGCAGGCAAAACCGTTGACGTTAGGTCAAATCTGCAGAAAGAATTATTCAGAAAGGGCGTTAATAGGGCTATTGAATGCGCTCTTACGCGGCGCTGTAGCTCTATTGGCTCCCGAGTTATGCGTTGGCTTCTTGGAAATTGTCAACATACGACCTGGAAATCGGCGAAATTTTGCCTTCAACGACCTTGGTGAGTGGTGACCTGACCTTTGACCTGACCAAAAAAGTGACCGAAGTGATTTCGTCATTATTTTTGGCGCTCTTTCGAACGCCGCCTTCCGCGTATCGCTGCGTAGCCCAGGAACCGAGTTAGAAGGGGGGGGGGGGTGTTCAAGCACCCCCCCCCCCCCAGCAGTGCGTGGAAATCCAGGACCCCCCAGCCGGGTGCGGGTTAAGGACCTTCATTCAGGACTGGGCTGGCTTTCATCCATGACCTCTAACAACTTCATGGTGAACTGGCCTTAACCCGCGCATGACTGGGGGGCGGGGGGCTCTATCAGAGCCCCCTCCCGTTTTTCGGCAATATCTTCTAAAGCGTTTGACGGATCAACACGAGACTTGCGGTACCCTCAGCGGCATCACGTTGACGCCTTGTGGCAAAATTTCATCTTTGTAGCTACCATAGTTCGGCCGATTTTGATGCAAAATAGTGAATTACGGCAAACGCTCTTAAGAGCTTAGTTTTAAAGCTAGATCCAATTTCTTTGTATCAATGGACTGCAAATTCACGTAGCTATTAAACTGCTATCTCGAGTTTTCAACCTTTTGATTGAAAATTTTGAAAAATATGTTTTTACAATTACCAAAATATATTTTTTGATTTTTTTTTCAGAAAGTGTTCGATTTTTCGCAAAAACCGGAATATATGTGACAGAACACACACTGATGAACTACTCTAGCAAGTTTTATTAGAATTTTTATCCACGTCTGTCAGGTCACAGAGGTCATCAAAGGTCAAATGTAGTCCATTTCAATAATTTTGGAAACTGCCAATGGCTAACTCGGGAGCCAATAGAGCTACAGCGCCATGGAAAAGTCAGTGCATTCGATAGCCCTTTTACAGACCTTACTTATTTATGTTCTCAGATTTGACCTCAGGCCAAGGGTTTACCTACCCTTCAGAGGGCAAAGAAATGTAAAAATAGCCGTGTTCACGAAACATGTTTCTCGGCAATTACTTTTGACTCAAGAGAGCCACGACATTACATTTGGCAGCATCGTGTTCCTCTCTTCGAGACGCGTCGATGGAACTATTTGTTGACCTTGAACGGTCATTTCGAAAATTTTACCACAGGTCAAGGTGATGACCTGACCGGAAAGGATCATCGTGCATGCCAGTCGATCTGTATCGTCGAGCTGAACACATCTGACGCGTTTCAGCCGCTCTAGCACGTCTCTATAAAAAATATAGCAAAAAAATCTGCTGGCGACCGTTCATGACCTAAGATGAACTCAGGGGCATACAGAGGGGTCACAGGTGCATTTTTCCGATTCAGTGTGTCACATTTACATATGAGCCGATGTTTGAGAGTGTTTTGAACGACATTCGTCCAAAAGAGGCGCATTTCAATTCCTCCCCATTGACTTATACCTAATGGAGAGGTCGCAAAATTGACCCGATCTTACATAGGTCACAGATATCAAAAATCCGAGATATACATGTTATATATGTTACAGGGAGTTTGAGAAATCCGTGAGTTTGCAAACTCCCTAGGGGTCAGGGAGTTTGCAAATTCACTAGGGAGTTTGCAAACTCACTGACCGGTCAGGGAGTTTGAGAAATTCCAGAGCGGTTGGGGCAAATAAAAACAAGTGTGCAGCATGTGGGTGGCATACGTGCCGTCCGTGACGTTAAAACAAAGGCGGCTACTTGTACGGACTTTTTGACAGTCGGACGCTGACAAAAAGCTTACAGATCATATGCACACCATGCTTTTGATTTCAAACTGTTCAGTGATCTAGCTCAAACATGTAGCGCCGCTTTATTTAGTCATACCTACATTTATTTAGTTCACGGCCCCGTTGTATCCGTTCCACACAAGTGTGGCTATTCCAGAGTCAGGCTCAATATATCAAAGTAGAAACAGCTCAGTTGGTCATTTATGCTAAAGCATATAAGGCATACGTGTGGAACACTTGTGTGGAACGGATCTATAATTGGGACGTGAACTAAATAAGTGTATGACTAAATGAAGCGGCGGCACATGTTTGGGCTAGATCACTGAACAGTTTAAAATTTTAAGTAGGCATTTATGGCGTGCATATGATCTGCAGGCTTTTTGTCAGCGTGCGACTGTTAAATAGGCCGTATAACTAGCCGCCTTTGTTTTTACATCACGGACGGCACGTATGACACCCACATGCTGCACACTTGTTTTTATTCGTCCAAATCGCTCTGGAATTTCTCAAACTCCCTGACCGGTCAGTGAGTTTGCAAACTCCCTAGTGAATTTGCAAACTCACTGATGGGTCAGGGAGTTTGCAAACTCCCTAGGGAGTTTGCAAACTCACGGATTTCTCAAACTCCCTGTAACATATATACTGTTTCATATTAATCGCTGAAAGTTCCAAGGTGATCGTTCAGTCAGTATAGCTATAGGGAGCCTTTGAACTTTTTCTGAGGTAAGTCACTTGACGTGACCTGGTGACCTGGCCTTGAACGACCCGGGTCTAAAATTTTCGAAGCATGTGTGAAAGTGGTGTATAAACAGGTGTACCAAAAACGATGGCGCTGAGCGCCGCAGTTTTTGATATACGAGTATTTGCGAAAAACCTGTTGAAGTAAAAACGCCCCCCGGCACGGCGCGGGTTAAGAGCTGGCGAAAAACATAAGAGAGGCCAGTGTGCAGCTGACGATACCCTAGCCGGAAACGGTCAGTGGGAGGGGGAGGGGAGAGGGCGTGGGCGTGCCAAAGACGCTCGGTGGGAGGGGAGGGGTGGGGACGTGGGCGTATCAGCCAGTGGGAAACTGGCACATGATGAGCGCCCGGCCGCCCACGTCCATGCCGGCCGCCCACTCGTCCATGCCGGCCGCCCACCCGTCCATGTGTGGCCCGTGCAGAAATTGAGGCGCGACAACAGGCTGGGAGAGAAGCTACCCCCGCACTCCACCGGGTCGGAACGAAAACAGCCAGCCGTATGCTTAAATCGACTTACCCTGAAATGACTGAGCATGTGAAGTAGCAAGAAGGGGATAGTGGGACAGATGCTGCTGCACAGGACACATCCTGTCAGCGGGATTTTCTCGAAAACTATCGTGCTTTGGTATGTTGTAATGTAAGATACTCTTGTTTTGTCTGGAAAGGTTCGGTTCAACAACGTACATTTGAACATATTTGATAAAATCTGAAAAGTTGGTAATTGTTTTTGTAACGGAAATCTGAACTTTTTTACCAGAACAAAATGTTAGGTCATGGCTATTCAGAATTAAGATAACATGACGGTATCTTTCAACTACGCTTTGGGTAGTTATGAATGTCAACATTATCGTGCTGAACATTATTTTGTCGACATAGGTACCTAGTCCAAGTTTTAATTTCAGTAAAAAAATAACACATTTTGATTTTCATCAAGTGGGGCACATTAGCTGTCACTCAGTCCGGGGCAGATTCGGTCACTGCCAGAATCGGCCCCATCTGTATAGTCGACTACAGAATGATGTTCCAGTCCTCAGAAGCTATCAGTTGACCGGAGCGCTAAGTTGTGCCGTTTATCACGCAATTTAGCGTGTCGATTGTGAGCATTGGGACAAAGCTATAATTTGTGAACTCAGCCCGTGTGATGCGGCACAGCCTACCACTCCAGGCAAATAATTGCCTGTGAAAAGTGGAACATCATTCTGTAGTCGACTATACAGATTTGTTGGAATTGATAAGTCTAATGCCGTTTTCTAGACGGGCTGTCCGGCTAATGCACCTAATTTGAACAAATATACGCCTAATCTCTTTTACAGCAAGTATCTTCATTTTATGAACTGTTTCAATGTTTACCAGATGATATTGTCTGATAACTTGACAAAGCAAGCATATAAGCAATTAGTGCAACACAAGCTGATAGCTACTAAGCAACACACTGAACCTTATTTTACCAAACATCCAATACCAATACATACATGTCGATGACAAAGATATATTCTTAGCCCGCACATGACTGGAGGAGGGGGGGGGGGCTCTACAGAGCCCCTCTCCCGTTTTTCAGCAATATCTTCTGAACCGTTTGACGGATCAACACGAAACTTGCAGCACCCTCAGCGGCATTAATTTGACACCTTGTGTTAAAATTTCAACTTTCAAGCTACTACAGTTTGGCCGGAAATGACGTCAGAGTGACGTCATGTCAGCCGATTTTGATGCAAAATATTGAATTACGGCAAACGCTCTCAAGGGCTAAGTTTTAAAGCTAGATCCATTTTCTTTGCATGAGTGGACTACAAATACACGTAGCTATCAAACTGCTATCTCGAATTTACAAAATTTCGAAATGTTGAAAAATATGTTTTTACTATTACAAAAAATATATTTTTTGATTTTTTCTTTTTTCTTCGATTTTGCTCAAAAACCGGAATATATGTGATAAAACGCACTCTGATGAACTACACTAGCAATTTTCAGTCCAATATCTTCAAAAATAGCCATGTTATTTGCATTATTGTCAAAATTTTACAATTACATATTTTTCAAATCCATTTTTCAGTACTTTTTTGACGTCGTACAGCAATATTAACGGCACCATCGTGTTCCTGAGCTCAAACTGCATCTGACAGGCACTTTTTTTGTGGAAAAATTACATTTTCAAAATTTGACCTTTTCTTACCTGAAAGTAACCTGACCTCCGGTAAATTCAGCTGACAATGGCCTCAAATGACACAGACGACACTATTTTCGAAATCTACGAGTAAAATGGACCATTAAACATGCGTCACGTGATCGATACGTGATATACAATTTTCGTGACCTAGGATGATCTGACCTTGACCTTAAAAATTCGAAGTAAAAGTTTGTTGCACTCAGGGTATCTAGAGCGTCTATCAAGGAGTGAGTAAACCAAAAATGAGCCTGATCGGACTTGTAAGCCGGCGGTCATGACCGCCGACATGGGCGCCGGCGGCTGAGCCCAAAATGTGAAGTAACAAAAATGTCGATAATTTTTACTTTGACCTGACCTGTGACGTCATCGGTGACCTCGAGGTCAATGGAATTAGGATTCGCCCGAGTTTTTCCAGGACTATCAGACGCCGTTTGAATTTTGACAATCGGCCCAGTAGTTTCGGAGTTAGGAAGTGAGCTATAAATAGCCCTCCCCCCAGAAGGGCGCGTTATAAAAAGGTCCCAGTTGGGCTCGGGTTATATAATCATGCTCAGAAGTACCGTAGCTCATCTCCAACACGTAACTATCCTTATCTTTTTTCACATTTCGTACCGCATATTGCTGTCCTCAGCAGTGACCTGGCAAGTTCAGAGCAATGCGCCATGTCCGGCCCACCTCAGTTTCTGCGGCTACCTTCGGACACCTGGCCCACAAGGTGCCGGGCGTTTCCTGCACGCCCCCCCTCCCCCCACCCCGGCCCACGACATGTGCAGGCGCTCCCGCAAACTTGTATACTTATCAGTGCGTGGGCGTCGGAGACGAGCCAATCAATGTAGGAAGTGCCGAGAAGGGCCTATAAAACTGTCCTGGGCCGCCAAGTCTCCACTCCTCCGACAGGTCACAGCTCGGTCCGAGGGCCGAGAGGTCACAGTCGGGTTTGACAGGTCGACCACACACCGCTGTGCATACGTAAGTCTATACATGACTAGACTACGCAGGAGCTCCGCCAAAGCGGGGCTGCGAGCGAACAAGCCCCGCGAATTCTTGGGTGTGTGTTGTAGACTCCGCAATTTTCTAGACGCCTATAAGTTTTTTTTCGAGTTGGTTTGATGTTTTAGTATTCCCAGTGGGAAATAGGCTGTTATACATGATGCAACTAATGATTACAAGAAGTTCGTATTAATTGACTTTTGGGGAGCGGGTCCAACTGGTTCCGATTCCAACTAAGACCGGGTCCGACTGGTTCCAGAAATGTCCAGCCGGGTCTGGTTCGAGTCTGGTTCCCAAAATTTTCATCTTTTGCCACCTCTAATCACCACTTTTGAGCTGGTAACGATACATTAAAAGCAGATTAAATAACGGCGTTGAAAGTAAACTATTGCGTAGATGTCGGACATCTTTGGACAAATGGCTGGCTTGGACATTTTTGGACGGACAGTCGACGTATGTATTGGACATTGGACAGACATTGGACATATGTTTTCTGAAATTGACATCACTAATGCAAACGTATGAAAGCACTGGCGAATCCAGAAACAATGGGAGGCACACAAAGGCTCTCCAATTTCCAAACACATCCTTGGATTTCGCTTTCTTATACCCCACAATGCAGCTAAAACAACTTTCCTTAGCACGTGCTCCGCTCGGCGATCGGTGGATTTGGCATTTCTTTGGCGTCTTTCAGCAAAAAATCACGGCACTGACCCTATGCAGAACGCTGATCGACAGAGGGCGTGAAAGGAGTGGAGACCGAGTTGCGCCAAAAGAAAATTAGTATATGAAGGTCACTCGTACCACCAATCGCCGAGCACGTGCTAATGGCACCTTACTGGATCGGACGAGACTGTAAGATTCATTAGAACGGCGAGGACCACAGCCATACACACATCCGCGCCGCAAACGCCCGTACGTACTCGGCGGCGGCATCGTGAACCCTTGCCTCATGGCTCATACAAATAGAATATTTATATAAAACACCCAGTGACACCTAGCGGTTGGCCAGACATTGCACTGACGTGGAAGTGACTTAATTCCAAGTGATTTCTTCTCGAAATTGTCTACCTCACATGCATGTGAAATCAACCTTAAAAAAATACACAGTTACATAAATTAATGAAAACAAAAGAAACAACATCAGTATTCAGCAAAATAAACATACCGAAGAAACTATTAGTACAGGCGGCGGCGCCTCACGAACTGCACCCTTCCCTTTGCTGACAAACCATCACAGAGGGAACATCTTTGCCCACCTCCTCCCCACTCCCCCACTAATTTATTATCTTCCCTCCAAACCGCGCTCGAGGCGCGTGAGGACCGTTGAGAGGAGGGTGGGAGGGACAGCCGGGGTTGCCGCGGCTCGCAGCATAGCAATGTCAATGGGTTTGGTAGGCGGTGGCAGAGCAGATGGCAAGACCGGTGTGGGTGGCTGGTTGCCCTGGGATGGCTGTTAGCGCCAAAGCGCACGGGGCGGCTCTGACGCCGGGGGGCGCACCGCCGCTCCCAGTGGGGTTGACCGTTGCATCATTGGCGGCCTTGCCGATTCTGGCAGGCAGGCGGGGAGGGGCTGGGGGCCGCCGCACCGCAGGCATTCGTGTGCCCTCCAGCACCTGCCCCCGGACAGGCACACTCGGTGGTTGTAGCGCAGGCAGATCTCGTTTGGGCACAAAAATGTCAAATTGACCGTTTTGGACCTCTTATTTTTAGCTCGCACCTGAAACATTATTCACGACCGAGCCTTAAACGGGTTATCAAATGTTTTTTTTGCAGTGTTCTTAACTCCGTTATGTTCATGAACTTTGAGAAGAGTTGTCGGAGAACGCTAAAACCAGAGAAATTTGACTTTTGATTGTCTAGGGTGATTTTATTGTTGAGCTTGCCTAAAACATGACCAGATTTCTCTCATCACGTTTGTCGCTCTTTCAAACGTCGTTCCGCTTCTCGCCTCGTAACCAGTAGGTACTCAGAAGCCGAGTTAGAAGGAGCGTGAAGTGCCCACCTCTCGACTCAACGTGTTACGTCGGACCACGTCCACCACCCTGGCGCGGGTTACGTTGAGGGGGCTTTGCAGGGTATATAGAACAACGGGTACACCAACGACGCGAAAAGCGCCCATTTTACCTGGATGAGTTACATGGAAGATGATATATTTTTTGAATATGGAAAAAATAGAGTATTTCATTCTGACGAGTAAAGCCAAATTCATAAAGCAGTTATTTTTAAAATATATGTACCAGAAATAACATACTAATCATAGTTTAAAACTTAGTCTAAAGTTAGTTGAAAAGCGTATAGTTGATACCAAGATGGAAGGAATCAATGGCAGGCAGAAATGGCGCAGCTGTTTCATTCTTAAAATGTGTTCGCAAGCAGGATTTACGTTATGCTAGCGACATCTATTAATGTAATCGGGGACGCTGATTGGCTGATTGAGTCCGTGAGCAGTATCGCTGATTTACGCTAGTACAGGGTTGAAGCGATGTGCGCATGCGCAGGAACTTGTGCTCTCATGGAGGGGCTTTTGGTACGTCGGGCAGCGCCCAATGCTTTTTGGACATGTTATGGCCTCCGCATCGAAAACGCTAGATAAAAAAATTGTAGAGGAAGCTTGAGGCTACCTTTCCCCACAATAATATTGGCACTTTCTCTTTTAGCTTACGTGTGGGGCTCGCTTGAAAAAGGTCGATTTAACATGGAAACCCTATGGGGTAGTAGTTTTTGAGCGCCCATTTGGCCTAATGCTACCAACCGTTACTGGCTACCCCTGGGGCTTTGAGCCCCCAGCAGCTCTTCTATCTCACTTATACCCTCGTCCTGTCATGTTGATCAAGATAGCCCATATTCAGCCCAGATTCAGCCCGGATTCAGCCCAGATTCGGGACACCTCTGATCAAGCTGAAACTCGCACACCATGTAGGCCATGACATGCCCAATCCACAGTCCAAGTCATTCGGTGGCACTCCCAGCCGTTTGACCTACAGAGGTCAGCAAAGGTCACGTGGCCCAAATTTGCACAGCAGATTGTGGCCCACCCAGTAGAGCTAGAGCGCTAAAAATGGCACCAATCGACTCGCCAGCATCTAATCTTACTTTCCCAACACTCATTTGACCTCTCAAGGTCATGCGATGACCTAAGGTCATTTGTGGGCTATGTCGAAAATACACTTGCACAGCAGTTTTCGAGTAGATGGATTGACCGAATTCCAAATCAAAGCACATCATCGGGTAGCCCATAGGCCGTAGTAACTTTCCTGAAAAACCACTTTACGATATATGACCCCGTTTGACCTCGGCAGGTCAAAATGTGCAAATAAACGACACTCAATACGTCGCAGCCCGGATTCAGCCCAGATTCGGGACACCTCCGATCAAGCTGAAACTCGCACACAATGTAGGCCATGACATGCCCAATCCACAGTCCAAGTCATTCGGTGGCACTCCCAGCCGTTTGACCTACAGCGGTCAGCAAAGGTCACGTGGCCCAAATTTGCACAGCAGATTGTGGCCCACCCAGTAGAGCTAGAGCGCTAAAAATGGCACCAATCGACTCGCCAGCATCTAATCTTACTTTCCCGGCACTCATTTGACCTCTCAAGGTCATGCGATGACCTAAGGTCATTTGTGGGCTATGTCGAAAATACAATTGCACAGCAGTTTTCGAGTAGATAGATTGACCGAATTCCAAATCAAAGCACATCATCGGGTAGCCCATAGGCCGTAGTAACTTTCCTTAAAAACCACTTTTCGATATGTGACCCCGTTTGACCTCGGCAGGTCAACATGTGCAAATAAACGACACTCAATACGTCGCAGCCCGGATTCAGCCCAGATTCGGGACACCTCCGATCAAGCTGAAACTCGCACACAATGTAGGCCATGACATGCCCAATCCACAGTCCAAGTCATTCGGTGGCACTCCCAGCCGTTTGACCTACAGCGGTCAGCAAAGGTCACGTGGCCCAAATTTGCACAGCAGATTGTGGCCCACCCAGTAGAACTAGAGCGCTAAAAATGGCACCAATCCACTCGCCAGCATCTAATCTTACTTTCCCGGCACTCATTTGACCTCTCAAGGTCATGCGATGACCTAAGGTCATTTGTGGGCTATGTCGAAAATACAATTGCACAGCAGTTTTCGAGTAGATGAATTGACCGAATTCCAAATCAAAGCACATCATCGGGTAGCCCATAGGCCGTAGTAACTTTCCTTAAAAACCGCTTTTCGATATGTGACCCCGTTTGACCTCGGCAGGTCAAAATGTGCAAATAAACGACACTCAATACGTCGCAGCCCGGATTCAGCCCAGATTCGGGACACCTTTGATCAAGCTGAAACTCGCACACAATGTAGGCCATGACATGCCCAATCCACAGTCCAAGTCATTCGGTGGCACTCTCAGCCGTTTGACCTACAGAGGTCAGCAAAGGTCACGTGGCCCAAATTTGCACAGCAGATTGTGGCCCACCCAGTAGAGCTAGAGCGCTAAAAATGGCACCAATCGACTCGCCAGCATCTAATCTTACTTTCCCGGCACTCATTTGACCTCTCAAGGTCATGCGATGAACTAAGGTCATTTGTGGGCTATGTCGAAAATACACTTGCACAGCAGTTTTCGAGTAGATGGATTGACCGAATTCCAAATCAAAGCACATCATCGGGTAGCCCACAGGCCGTAGTAACTTTCCTTAAAAACCGCTTTTCGATATGTGACCCCGTTTGACCTCGGCAGGTCAAAATGTGCAAATAAACGACACTCAATACGTCGCAGCCCGGATTCAGCCCAGATTCGGGACACCTTTGATCAAGCTGAAACTCGCACACAATGTAGGCCATGACATGCCCAATCCACAGTCCAAGTCATTCGGTGACACTCTCAGCCGTTTGACCTACAGAGGTCAGCAAAGGTCACGTGGCCCAAATTTGCACAGCAGATTGTGGCCCACCCAGTAGAGCTAGAGCGCTAAAAATGGCACCAATCGACTCGCCAGCATCTAATCTTACTTTCCCGGCACTCATTTGACCTCTCAAGGTCATGCGATGAACTAAGGTCATTTGTGGGCTATGTCGAAAATACACTTGCACAGCAGTTTTCGAGTAGATGGATTGACCGAATTCCAAATCAAAGCACATCATCGGGTAGCCCACAGGCCGTAGTAACTTTCCTTAAAAACCGCTTTTCGATATGTGACCCCGTTTGACCTCGGCAGGTCAAAATGTGCAAATAAACGACACTCAATACGTCGCAGCCCGGATTCAGCCCAGATTCGGGACACCTCCGATCAAGCTGAAACTCGAACACAATGTAGGCCATGACATGCCCAATCCACAGTCCAAGTCATTCGGTGGCACTCCCAGCCGTTTGACCTACAGAGGTCAGCAAAAGTCACGTGGCCCAAATTTGCACAGCAGATTGTGGCCCACCCAGTAGAGCTAGAGCGCTAAAAATGGCACCAATCGACTCGCCGGCATCTATTCGTACTTTCCCGGCACTCATTTGACCTCTCAAGGTCATGCGATGACCTAAGGTCATTTGTGGGCTATGTCGAAAATACACTTGCACAGTAGTTTTCGAGCAGATGAATTGACCGAATTCCAAATCAAAGCACATCATCTAAAGTTAACTACGTTACTACGGCCCAAAGTTACTACGGCCCATAGGCCGTAGTAACTTTCCTTAAAAACCGCTTTTCGATATAATGTGCAAATAAACGACACTCAATACGTCGCAGCCCGGATTCAGCCCAGATTCGGGACACCTCCGATGAAGCTGAAACTCGCGCACAATGTAGGCCATGACATGCCAAATCCACAGTCCAAGTCATTCGGTGGCACTCCCAGCCGTTTGACCTACAGAGGTCAGCAAAGGTCACGTGGCCCAAATTTGCACAGCAGATTGTGGCCCACCCAGTAGAGCTAGAGCGCTAAAAATGGCACCAATCGACTCGCCAGCATCTAATCTTACTTTCCCGGCACTCATTTGACCTCTCAAGGTCATGCGATGACCTAAGGTCATTTGTGGGCTATGTCGAAAATACACTTGCACAGCAGTTTTCGAGTAGATGGATTGACCGAATTCCAAATCAAAGCACATCATCGGGTAGCCCACAGGCCGTAGTAACTTTCCTTAACCCGGCACCGCCTGGGCTATTTCCGTACCCACATCAGCCTGGGGGGGGGGGGGGTCGGATCCGACCCCCCCTGTTATCTCGAGAACCAATGGTCGTATCGAGCCCCGCGAGGCGGCGTTCGAAAGGTCTCTACGACACCTTCCCAAAGCATTCTTAAGATTTTAAGATTGAGGTCAACTTTCGGGTCAAGGTCAGGTCAAAGGTCAAATTCAGGGGTTTTGCATGATTAGGCTTACAGACAGCGGGATCGATAGCTGCTGCTCGAAACTCACCACAAATGACCTCAAAGACCTAGTGAAGGTACCATGTGCGTATAGAGGTCATACTAAGTACGGGTCAAGGTCAGGTCAGGTCACGAAAGGTCACGGTTTTCACTTTCTGCTACATGGGCGTGCGACACATGTTTTATGGCTTATTTTTGACGCCAAATCCGATGGTAATGGTTATATGTGACCCCAAGTCACTGTGCTGGTGATAAGTGTGCATTGAAAGCATAAAAAATCGTTTATACCATACATAACTAAACGAGGGCTAAGAAAAAAGGTCAATTTTTCAACTTTTTATTTTTGACATAAAAATGCACTTTTCTAGACCAGCTTTGTCCCAGGAATCTAGTGGTGCCATTTGCTTTCACATGCGATGTTCAGAAGTGCCTCTAATTCGCGAAAATGCTGATGACGTCACCATGCCCTATGCATGTTGGAGCTATTTTTTACAATTTGGGGGTCAAAAATCAAGATAGAAAGTTGAAATTTGGGACATCTAATGTTCTAATAGAGCTCTATAACATATATTCCGGTTTTTTGGAAATTCTCAAAATTTTGGATTTTATTAGCTGTTTTCCAAAAATTATAGTTTTTTGAATTTTTAGGGGTGAAAAACGCATTTTATGGAAAATCCGAGATAGCCATTTTAAAGAACTTGTTGAGCTGCGTCTTTTCATGTCCTTAATTTGCAATTTGCTTTAAACCTCGATTTTTGGCGATTTTTTTAAACATTTACCATTTTTTGCCTGAAACGCCATGTAGTTACATCACTAAAATCGATATATCTCAGAAATTTTTGAAATATTTTTTCTTAAAAATTGCACAGAAGACGTCAAATTGATGGGGGAGAAGGTATGCGAAGTTTCAAGTTGATAGCGCAAGCGGTTCATGAGTTATTCAAGAAAAACGGAGGGGGGGGGGGTCGGATCCGACCCCCCACAGGCGGTCGCGGGTTAAAAACCGCTTTTCGATATCTGACCCCGTTTGACCTCGGCAGGTCAAAATGTGCAAATAAACGACACTCAATACGTCGCAGCCCGGATTCAGCCCAGATTCGGGACACCTCCGATCAAGCTGAAACTCGCACACAATGTAGGCCATGACATGCCAAATCTACAGTCCAAGTCATTCGGTGGCACTCCCAGCCGTTTGACCTACAGAGGTCAGCAAAGGTCACGTGGCCCAAATTTGCACAGCAGATTGTGGCCCACCCAGTAGAGCTAGAGCGCTAAAAATGGCACCAATCGACTCGTCAGCATCTAATCTTACTTTCCCGGCACTCATTTGACCTCTCAAGGTCATGCGATGACCTAAGGTCATTTGTGGGCTATGTCGAAAATACAATTGCACAGCAGTTTTCGAGTAGATGAATTGACCGAATTCCAAATCAAAGCACATCATCGGGTAGCCCATAGGCCGTAGTAACTTTCCTTAAAAACCGCTTTTCGATATGTGACCCCGTTTGACCTCGGCAGGTCAAAATGTGCAAATAAACGACACTCAATACGTCGCAGCCCGGATTCAGCCCAGATTCGGGACACCTCTGATCAAGCTGAAACTCGCACACAATGTAGGCCATGACATGCCAAATCCACTGTCCAAGTCATTCGGTGGCACTCTCAGCCGTTTGACCTACAGAGGTCAGCAAAGGTCACGTGGCCCAAATTTGCACAGCAGATTGTGGCCCACCCAGTAGAGCTAGAGCGCTAAAAATGGCACCAATCGACTCGCCAGCATCTAATCTTACTTTCCCGGCACTCATTTGACCTCTCAAGGTCATGCGATGAACTAAGGTCATTTGTGGGCTATGTCGAAAATACACTTGCACAGCAGTTTTCGAGTAGATGGATTGACCGAATTCCAAATCAAAGCACATCATCGGGTAGCCCACAGGCCGTAGTAACTTTCCTTAAAAACCGCTTTTCGATATGTGACCCCGTTTGACCTCGGCAGGTCAAAATGTGCAAATAAACGACACTCAATACGTCGCAGCCCGGATTCAGCCCAGATTCGGGACACCTCCGATCAAGCTGACACTCGAACACAATGTAGGCCATGACATGCCCAATCCACAGTCCAAGTCATTCGGTGGCACTCCCAGCCGTTTGACCTACAGAGGTCAGCAAAAGTCACGTGGCCCAAATTTGCACAGCAGATTGTGGCCCACCCAGTAGAGCTAGAGCGCTAAAAATGGCACCAATCGACTCGCCAGCATCTAATCGTACTTTCCCGGCACTCATTTGACCTCTCAAGGTCATGCGATGACCTAAGGTCATTTGTGGGCTATGTCGAAAATACACTTGCACAGTAGTTTTCGAGTAGATGAATTGACCGAATTCCAAATCACAGCACATCATCAGGTAGCCCATAGGCCGTAGTAACTTTCCTTAAAAACCGCTTTTCAATATGTGACCCCGTTTGACCTCGGCAGGTCAAAATGTGCAAATAAACGACACTCAATACGTCGCAGCCCGGATTCAGCCCAGATTCGGGACACCTCCGATCAAGCTGAAACTCGAACACAATGTAGGCCATGACATGCCCAATCACAGTCCAAGTCATTCGGTGGCACTCCCAGCCGTTTGACCTACAGAGGTCAGCAAAAGTCACGTGGCCCAAATTTGCACAGCAGATTGTGGCCCACCCAGTAGAGCTAGAGCGCTAAAAATGGCACCAATCGACTCGCCAGCATCTAATCGTACTTTCCCGGCACTCATTTGACCTCTCAAGGTCATGCGATGACCTAAGGTCATTTGTGGGCTAGGTCGAAAATACACTTGCACAGTAGTTTTCGAGTAGATGAATTGACCGAATTCCAAATCACAGCACATCATCAGGTAGCCCATAGGTCGTAGTAACTTTCCTTAAAAACCGCTTTTCAATATGTGACCCCGTTTGACCTCGGCAGGTCAAAATGTGCAAATAAACGACACTCAATACGTCGCAGCCCGGATTCAGCCCAGATTCGGGACACCTCCGATCAAGCTAGAACTCGCACACAATGTAGGCCATGACATGCCCAATCCACAGTCCAAGTCATTCGGTGGCACTCCCAGCCGTTTGATCTACAGAGGTCAGCAAAGGTCACGTGGCCCAAATTTGCACAGCAGATTGTGGCCCACCCAGTAGAGCTAGAGCGCTAAAAATCGCACCAATCGACTCGCCAGCATCTAATCTTACTTTCACAACACTCATTTGACCTCTCAAGGTCATGCGATGACCTAAGGTCATTTGTGGGCTAGGTCGAAAATACACTTGCACAGCAGTTTTCGAGTAGATGGATTGACCGAATTCCAAATCAAAGCACATCATCGGGTAGCCCATAGGCCGTAGTAACTTTCCTGAAAAACCACTTTACGATATGTGACCCCGTTTGACCTCGGCAGGTCAAAATGTGCAAATAAACGACACTCAATACGTCGCAGCCCGGATTCAGCCCAGATTCGGGACACCTCCGATCAAGCTGAAACTCGCACACAATGTAGGCTATGACATGCCCAATCCACAGTCCAAGTCATTCGGTGGCACTCCCAGCCGTTTGACCTACAGCGGTCAGCAAAGGTCACGTGGCCCAAATTTGCACAGCAGATTGTGGCCCACCCAGTAGAGCTAGAGCGCTAAAAATGGCACCAATCGACTCGCCAGCATCTAATCTTACTTTCCCGGCACTCATTTGACCTCTCAAGGTCATGCAATGACCTAAGGTCATTTGTGGGCTATGTCGAAAATACAATTGCACAGCAGTTTTCGAGTAGATGGATTGACCGAATTCCAAATCAAAGCACATCATCGGGTAGCCCATAGGCCGTAGTAACTTTCCTTAAAAACCACTTTTCGATATATGACCCCGTTTGACCTCGGCAGGTCAAAATGTGCAAATAAACGACACTCAATACGTCGCAGCCCGGATTCAGCCCAGATTCGGGACACCTCCGATCAAGCTGAAACTCGCACACAATGTAGGCCATGACATGCCCAATCCACAGTCCAAGTCATTCGGTGGCACTCCCAGCCGTTTGACCTACAGCGGTCAGCAAAGGTCACGTGGCCCAAATTTGCACAGCAGATTGTGGCCCACCCAGTAGAGCTAGAGCGCTAAAAATGGCACCAATCGACTCGCCAGCATCTAATCTTACTTTCCCAACACTCATTTGACCTCTCAAGGTCATGCGTTGACCTAAGGTCATTTTTGGGCTATGTCGAAAATACACCTGCACAGCAGTTTTCGAGTAGATGGATTGACCGAATTCCAAATCAAAGCAATCATCGGGTAGCCCATAGGCCGTAGTAACTTTCCTTAAAAACCACTTTTCGATATGTGACCCAGTTTGACCTCGGCAGGTCAAAATGTGCAAATAAACGATACTCAATACGTCGCAGCCCGGATTCAGCCCAGATTCGGGACACCTCCGATCAAGCTGAAACTCGCACACAATGTGGGCCATGACATGCCCAATGCACAGTCCAAGTCATTCGGTGGCACTCCCAGCCGTTTGACCTACAGAGGTCAGCAAAGGTCACGTGGCCCAAATTTGCACAGCAGATTGTGGCCCACCCAGTAGAGCTAGAGCGCTAAAAATGGCACCAATCGACTCGCCAGCATCTAATCTTACTTTCCCAACACTCATTTGACCTCTCAAGGTCATGCGATGACCTAAGGTCATTTGTGGGCTATGTCGAAAATACACTTGCACAGCAGTTTTCGAGTAGATGGATTGACCGAATTCCAAATCAAAGCACATCATCGGGTAGCCCATAGGCCGTGTATTAGTAGCCCATAGGCCGTGTAAGTGTATTTTCGACATAGCCCACCAATGACCTTAAGTCATCACATGACCTTGAGAGGTCAAATGAGTGTTGGGAAAGTAAGATTAGATGCTGGCGAGTCGATTAGTGCCATTTTTAGCGCTCTAGCTCTACTGGGTGGGCCACAATCTGCTGTGCAAATTTGGGCCACGTGACCTTTGCTGACCTCTGTAGGTCAAACGGCTGGGAGTGCCACCGAATGACTTGGACTGTGGATTGGGCATGTCATGGCCTACATGGTGTGCGAGTTTCAGCTTGATCGGAGGTGTCCCGAATCTGGGCTGAATCCGGGCTGCGACGTATTGAGTGTCGTTTATTTGCACATTTTGACCTGCCGAGGTCAAACGGGGTCACATATCGAAAAGCGGTTTTTAAGGAAAGTTACTACGGCCTATGGGCTACCCGATGATGTGCTTTGATTTGGAATTCGGTCAATCCATCTACTCGAAAACTGCTGTGCAAGTGTATTTTCGACATAGCCCACAAATGACCTTAGGTCATCGCATGACCTTGAGAGGTCAAATGAGTGCCGTGAAAGTAAGATTAGATGCTGGCGAGTCGATTGGTGCCATTTTTAGCGTTCCAGCTCTACTGGTTGGGCCACAATCTGCTGTGCAAATTTGGGCCACGTGACTTTTGCTGACCTCTGTAGGTCAAACGGCTGGGAGTGCCACCGAATGACTTGGACTGTGGATTAGTCATGTCATAGCCTACATTGTGTGGGAGTTTCAGCTTGATTGGAGGTGTCCCGAATCTGTGCTGAATCCGGGCTGCGACGTATTGAGTGTCGTTTATTTGCACATTTTGACCTGCCGTGGTCATACGGGGTCACATATCGAAAAGCTGTTTTTAAGGAAAGTGACTACGGCCTATGGGCTACCAGATGATGTGCTTTGATTTGGAATTCGGTCAATCCATCTACTCGAAAACTGCTGTGCAAGTGTATTTTCGACCTAGCCCACAAATGACCTTAGGTCATCGCATGACCTTGAGAGGTCAAATGAGTGTTGTAAAAGTAAGATTAGATGCTGGCGAGTCGATTGGTGCCATTTTTAGCGCTCTAGCTCTACTGGGTGGGCCACAATCTGCTGTGCAAATTTGGGCCACGTGACCTTTGCTGACCTCTGTAGGTCAAACGGCTAGGAGTGCCACCGAATGACTTGGACTGTGGCTTGGGCATGTCATGGCCTACATTGTGTGCGAGTTTCAGCTTGATCGGAGGTGTCCCGAATCTGGGCTGAATCCGGGCTGCGACGTATTGAGTGTCGTTTATTTGCACATTTTGACCTGCCGAGGTCAAACGGGGTCACATATCGAAAAGCGGTTTTTAAGGAAAGTTACTACGGCCTATGGGCCAGCTTGATCGGAGGTGTCCCGAATCTGGGCTGAATCCGGGCTGCGACGTATTGAGTGTCGTTTATTTGCACATTTTGACCTGCCGAGGTCAAACGGGGTCACATATCGAAAAGCGGTTTTAAAGGAAAGTTACTACGGCCTGTGGGCTACCCGATGATGTGCTTTGATTTGGAATTCGGTCAATTCATCTAGGTACTCGAAAACTACTGTGCAAGTGTATTTTCGACATAGCCCACAAATGACCTTAGGTCATCGCATGACCTTGAGAGGTCAAATGAGTGCCGGGAAAGTACGATTAGATGCTGACGAGTCGATTGGTGCCATTTTTAGCGCTCTAGCTCTACTGGGTGGGCCACAATCTGCTGTGCAAATTTGGGCCACGTGACTTTTGCTGACCTCTGTAGGTCAAACGGCTGGGAGTGCCACCGAATGACTTGGACTGTGGATTGGGCATGTCATGGCCTACATTGTGTGCGAGTTTCAGCTTGATCAGAGGTGTCCCGAATCTGGGCTGAATCCGGGCTGCGACGTATTGAGTGTCGTTTATTTGCACATTTTGACCTGCCGAGGTCAAACGGGGTCACATATCGAAAAGTGGTTTTTAAGGAAAGTTACTACGGCCTATGGCCGATGATGTGCTTTGATTTGGAATTCGGTCAATCCATCTACTCGAAAACTGCTGTGCAATGTATTTTCGACATAGCCCACAAATGACCTTAGGTCATCGCATGACCTTGAGAGGTCAAATGAGTGTTGGGAAAGTAAGATTAGATGCTGGCGAGTCGATTGGTGCCATTTTTAGCGCTCTAGCTCTACTGGGTGGGCCACAATCTGCTGTGCAAATTTGGGCCACGTGACCTTTGCTGACCTCTGTAGGTCAAACGGCTGGGAGTGCCACCGAATGACTTGGACTGTGGATTGGGCATGTCATGGCCTACATGGTGTGCGAGTTTCAGCTTGATCAGAGGTGTCCCGAATCTGGGCTGAATCCGGGCTGAATCTGGGCTGAATATGGGCTATCTTGATCAACATCCGAATGACTTGGACCGTGGATTGGGCATGTCATGGCCTACATTGTGTGCGAGTTTCAGCTTGATCGGAGGTGTCCCGAATCTGGGCTGAATCCGGGCTTCGACGTATTGAGTGTCGTTTATTTGCACATTTTGACCTGCCGATGTCAAACAGGGTCACATATCGAAAAGCAGTTTTTAAGGAAAGTTACTACGGCCTATGGGCTACCAGATGATGTGCTTTGATTTGGAATTCGATTAATCCATCTACTCGAAAACTGCTGTGCAAGTGTATTTTCGACATAGCCCACAAATGACCTTAGGTCATGGCATGACCTTGAGAGGTCAAATGAGTGTTGTGAAAGTAAGATTAGATGCTGGCGAGTCGATTGGTGCCATTTTTAGCGCTCTAGCTCTACTGGGTGGGCCACAATCTGCTGTGCAAATTTGGGCCACGTGACCTTTGCTGACCTCTGTAGGTCAAACGGCTGGGAGTGCCACCGAATGACTTGGACTGTGGATTGGGCGTGTCATGGCCTACATTGTGTGCGAGTTTTAGCTTGATCGGAGGTGTCCCGAATCTGGGCTGAATCCGGGCTGCGACGTATTGAGTGTCGTTTATTTGCACATTTTGACCTGCCGAGGTCAAACGGGGTCACATATCGAAAAGCGGTTTTTAAGCAAAGTTACTACGGCCTATGGGCTACCCGATGATGTGCTTTGATTTGGAATTCGGTCAATCCATCTACTCGAAAACTGCTGTGCAAGTGTATTTTCGACATAGCCCACAAATGACCTTAGGTCATTGCATGTCCTTTAGAGGTCAAATGAGTATTGGGAAAGTAAGATTAGATGCTGGCGAGTCGATTGGTGCCATTTTTAGCGCTCTAGCTCTACTGGGTGGGCGACAATCTGCTGTGCAAATTTGGGTCACGTGACCTTTGCTGACCTCTCTAGGTCAAACGGCTTGGAGTGCCACCGAATGACTTGTACTGTGGATGGGGCATGTCATGGCCTACATTGTGTGCGAGTTTCAGCTTGATCGGAGGTGTCCCGAATCTGGGTTGAATCCGGGCTGAATCTGGGCTGAATATGGGCTGTCTTGACGGACATCTGATGTTATTGCAGTGCCATCTTACGATAAGGACCCTTAAATTTGATTTAATTTTGTTTGATGAAACTTGTCGGGCTCCGCGATGAAAAGATTTGAGTACATAGAAGCTCCAAAATCAAAATAAATAAATTTTCAAAAACTTTTCAAGGTAAGTAGATAAGAATCGAATAATGAGAGACACTTAATAGGTGGCAGTTTTTTCGTATGGAGACAGCTTTAAGCATTTACAAGAGACAAGAGTGGAAAAAGTTACCCCGTCCGCGCCGGGGTAGGTAGGCTGAAAGTTACCCCGGCCACGGCCGGGCGGCCGGGGCAGGTTCTCCACTTATGCCTATAGCCTTATATGCAATGGCCATTTTCAACAGGAGCACCAAACTTGACCGGGTCATGAAGGGAGAAGCAGGAGTCATCATGTAAATGGAATCCAGCCCGTGTAATGAAAGAATAACAAAACACTAACTTTTTACGCAATTTAGTTTTTTTGCACCTAATCCACTTCCGACTTTCCCCAGGTGGCCCCAGAGGACGACGGAAAATCATCTGATCGCGGTAGCTGCAGCTGAACTTAGATCTAAAGTAATGGTGTGAACTGTGAAGTGCTTTAGCGAGGAACATAGCGAGTATGAATACGTGAAGAATCATTGAACCTTTCCTCGAAAAAAAAAAGAAAGCCAAAAGTCTAATTTACGAGCTACAATGAGATGATGACCAAATAATGCCTCCACTTTGTACGCTTATTCGTCACACATAGGCGGCGGAACGGGGAGGGCACCGGGGCACCGTGCCCCCCTTTGATTTAGGCATTTTAACATTATTCCTATGGGAGTTGCATAGAAAGAATGGGACCAAAAGTCGGCAAAGTCGGCTTAACCCGCGCCCCACTGGGGGGCTATTCATAGCCCCCCTCCCGTTTTTCTGCAATAACTTCCAAACCACGTGACGTATCGACGCCAAACTTTCAGTACCTTCGGCTGCATCAATTTGACACCTTGTGTTAAAATTTGATCATCGTAGCTACCATAGGTCGGCCGGAAATGACGTCAGAGTGACGTCATGTTCGGCCGATTTCGACGCAAAACATTGAACCACGGCAATCACTCCCAAGAGCTCAGTTTTTAAGCTAGATCCAATTTATTTGCATGAAAGGACTCAAAATTGACTGCGCTATCAAACTGCTATCTCGGATTTTCAAAATTTTGCAAATTTCGAAAATTTTATATAATAATATTCAAAATTTATATTTTTATATTTTATTCAAAAGGTTTTTAACTTTTCGAAAAAACCGGAATATATGTGACAGAACGCATGCTTATGACTAACTCTAGCAAGTTTTAGCTAAATATCTTAAAAAATGGCCAAGCTATACGCATTATTGCAAAAAATTCACAAGTATTAATTTTTCAAATCAATTTTTCAGCACCTATTTGACATCGTACACCAATATAAATAGCACCATCGTGTTCCTGAGCTCAAACTGCATCCAAAAACACATTTTTTGTTGAAAAACTTAAACTTCAAAATTTGACATTTTTTGACCTGAAAATGACCTGGCCTAAGCTAAATTCGACTCAAAATGACCTCGAATGACACAGACGACATCAAATTCGAAATCTACGGCCTAAATGGACCATAAAACATGTGTCACGTGACCGACGCATGATATCATATTTCCGTGACCTGTGATGACCTGACCCTGACCTGAAAATCAAAGTACAAGTGTTATACCCTCAAGGTATCTAGAGCATCTGTTTACGAGTGTGGAAACCAAAAATGAGCCTGATCTGACTTGTAAGACGGCGGCCAGAGCCCAAAAAGTGAACAAGCCAATATGCTAATAATTTTTACTTTGACCTGACCTGTGACGTCATCGGTGACCTCGAGGTCAATGAAATTAGGTTTCGTTCGACAGTTTTTCCGGGGCTATCAGACGCCGTTTGAATTTTGACGATCGGTCCAGTAGTTTCGGAGCTAGGCAGTGACGTACCCAAGGGGGGGGGGGCCCTCAGGCCCCAGGATATTTTTTTAAACACTGGATAAAACGTCTTTTACTCGGAAGAAAAATTGATATTAAAGTTTAATTTATGTGCCCTGGGTACCCGAGGGGCCCCTGCAGTCATCCAAGGGCCCCCAGTTTCCTGGGCCCCTGGTCGCCTAGGGGGCCTCTGGTAGCCGGGGGCCTGGTCTCATGGGGGCCCCTGATAGCCTGTGGCCCCTAGTCGCCTAGGGGCCCTGGTCGCATGAGGCCCCTGATCGACTGGGGGCCCCTAGTTGCCTAGGGGGCCCTGATAGCCGGGGGCCTGGTCGTATGGGCCCCTGATAGTCTGTGGCCCCTAGTCGCCTAGGGGGCCCTAGTCGCATGGGGGCCTCTGGTTGCATGATATTGAGGCCCCTGATCGCCTGGGGGTACCTAGTCGCCCAGGGGGCACCTGGTAGCCGGGGGCCTGGTCGCATGGGGCCCCTGGTTGCCTGGGGCCCCCGGTCGCCCCTAGTCGCCTGGGGGACCCTGGTCGCCTTGGGCCCCTGGTAGCCTGGGATCCCCTGGTCGCCTGGGGGCCCCTGATCGCCTGAGGACCGCTGGTCACCTAGAGGGCCCCTGGTCGCCTGGGGGCCCTGGTAGCCGGGGGCCTGGTCGCATGGGGCCCCCTGCCCTGGTCGCATGGGGCCCCCTGCCCTGGTCGCATGTGGGCCCCCTGATCGCCTGGGGGGCCCCTGATCGCTTTGGGGACCTGATCGCATTGGCCTTTGGTCGCCTGGAGGGCCCTGGTCGCCTGGGGCAGTGGGGCCCCTAGTCATCTGGAGGACCTGGTCGCCTGGGAACCCCTGGTCGACTGGGGGCCCCTGGTCGTCTGAAAGTACGCTTATCACCTGATTGATCCCAAATCATCTGAGTGGCTACTGGCTACTGGATATAACCCGGCACCGCCTGGGCTATTTCCGTACCCACATCAGCCTGGGGGGGGGTCGGATCCGACCCCCCCCTGTTATCTCGAGAACCAATGGTCGTATCGAGCCCTGCGAGGCGGCGTTCGAAAGGTCTCTACGAGACCTTCCCAAAGCACTCTTAAGATTTTAAGATTGAGGTCAACTTTCGGGTCAAGGTCAGGTCAAAGGTCAAATTCAGGGGTTTTGCATGATTAGGCTTACGGACAGCGGAATCGATAGCTGCTGCTCGAAACTCACCACAAATGACCCCAAAGACCTAGTGAAGGTACCATGTGCGTATAGGGGTCATACTAAGTACGGGTCAAGGTCAGGTCAGGTCACGAAAGGTCACGGTTTTCACTTTCTGCTACATGGGCGTGCGACACATGTTTTATGGCTTATTTTTCACGCCAAATCCGATGGTAATGGTTAATATGTGACCCCAAGTCACTGTGCAACTTTTTTTTCAACTCAATTTTTCAACTTTTTATTTTTGACATAAAAATGCACTTTTCTAGACGAGCTTTGTCCCAGGAATCTAGTGGTGCCATTTGTTTTCACATGCGATGTTCAGAAGTGCCTCTAATTCGCGAAAATGCTTATGACGTCACCATGCCCTATGCATGTTGGAGCTATTTTTTACAATTTGGGGGTCAAAAATCAAGATAGAAAGTTGAAATTTGGGACATCTAATGTTCTAATAGAGCTCTATTCCGGTTTTTTGGAAATTCTCAAAATTTTGGATTTTATTAGCTGTTTTCCAAAAAATATAGTTTTTTGAGTTTTTAGGGGTGAAAAACGCATTTTATGGAAAATCCGAGATAGCCATTTTAAAGAACTCGTTGAGCTGCGTCTTTTAATGTCCTTAATTTGCAATTTGCTTAAAACCTCGATTTTTGGCGATTTTTTAAACATTTACCATTTTTTGACTGAAAACGCCATGTAGTTACATCACTAAAATGGATAAATCTCAGAAATTTTTGATTTTTTTCCTTAAAAATTGCACAGGAGACGTCAAATTGATGGGGGAGAAGGTATGCGAAGTTTCAACTTGATAGCGCAAGCGGTTCATGAGTTATTCAAGAAAAACGGAGGGGGGGGGGTCGGATCCGACCCCCCCAGGCGGTCGCGGGATAAGTAGTGACTGGAGTAGGCACTCATCTGAAGGAGCCAATATCTTTCACAGTGCCGGAGATATCACAGAAAAACAAAAAGGCTAAACTGAATACCCTCCCAACCTTGGCCCCAAAGGCGTCATTGGCTAACACAGGGATGTGGGTCGATTTGCAATCTCATTTCCTCCTAAGTCCTATTCCTTTAATTAATACAGAGTGTCCCAGAATTACCCAAGCATTTATTTTCTGGCTAAAAGTACAATTGCGCTCGTTTCCTAGTGAAACATATAATAACCGCGTTTACATAGGGCTAGTTGCCAGATAGTGGAATTCCGATAACGAGACATTTATTCCCCACTATTATATTATATACCTACATATCCGGAATTGGAGGATGTTCAGTAATTGAGGCGCTCGCTCATAAAATGCCGTGCGTTTCTTGCACACTCCTCAAGCAAAAATATTTTTACTTTCCAATTTTCCACATTTTCTCAAGGCTTAGACCGTTACAGCGACCGTTTTAACCCGCGCACCGACGGGGGTCTGCGCCAACTTCGCACCGACGGGGGGGGGGGCGGATGACCGCCCCCCCTGAGATCTCGAGAACGAAGCAAGATAGCGACAAGCGGTAAACAGCATCGGATACGCACGGCCAAGATCTACAATTTTTACTAAGGTCATTTTCAGGTCAGGTCAAAGATGACGTCACAGGGGTCGAAAAAGTCAAAATGGCGGCGCTAGATATGGAGAGTTTTTCTCGAATAACTTTCGAATTAGTCAAGATAGGAACAAACTAAGGGCATCATCGTGATCCTCTCGTCAATCCGCATCAAATGATATATATGTTGACCTCGAAAGGTCAAGGTCAAAGGTTGACCTCAGGTCACGTGACCTCGAGGTCATCATATATATCATTCGATGCGTCTTGACGAGCTGAACACAATGAGACCATCCACGCGTCTGTATCTTGTTCCTGTACGGAGTTATTGGCCAAAAACCTTTGGTGACCTTTGATAACGTCACATGACCTCACAGCTGCCCAACAGCAAAACAGACCTCAAGGTAGTGAAGGTTGATCGTATATGAAGTCATTTTTGGTATATGGGGCCATTCCGACCCGTTTTAGTGGTAAAAACAGGGAGTTGATTTTTCCCCCATTGACTTATAATGGGGAGGTCGCGAAATTGACCTGACCTTAGGTCACCGATATCAAAATTCCGAGATATACAAATTGTAGCTACTAATCACCTAATAATATCCTGCGACTTTCAAAGGCCTCCGACATCTACTGTAGCTCTGGCACGGTGACAAAGTTGCAAAAAAGTGACTTGAGGTTGGGTCATTCAAAGTGACCTGGTGACCTGACCTTAAAAGGTAGGAGGTTCAAACTTGCACACCATGTGTAAAATTGATGAGTTTATAGTCATACCAAATTTCGCGGCGCTACGCGCCGCGGTTTTCCCGCTATTCGCGAAAAACCTCAGGGGGGGGGGCGGATATCCGCCCCCCCCGTCGGTGCGCGGGTTTATTGACTTTGATGAAGTCGAGCGCGAGAAATCACAACCAAATGCTACATTAGGTTGTAAAGAACTGAATTGCGTTTTCCCACACACATGGCGTTTTCTCACCTACGTCTGCAGGAATGACCGGACCCACTATGCCCCCCCCCCCACCATCGAAAGGTTCTTCATGACTCCCGGGGGCCCCCGGGGAACCTGGGGGGGGGGGGGCCCTATACACTGTGGGGGGCCCCTTCGAAAGCAGGTGGCCCCCTGCTGGGCGAAATCCTGGGTACGTGCCTGGAGTTAGGAGGGGGTCTATGGAGAGCCCCCCCCCCCCCCCAGTAAAGCGTGTTATACGCAGACCCCAGTGGGGCGCGTGTTAATTAAAGGTGTTCCGCCGCCACTGTCGTCACAGACACAGTAGGTAGGTAAGTCATCGGGTGTTGTAGAAGACGGCGTTCAGGCGTGAGCCTAGGCTCGCTACATCCACTTAATCAACCGGAAAAGTTGTAACATCATGGTTGTTGTATTGCACTTTAATACCTACAAACGTGACACAAATGAAACATGGCGAACTTTATCATGTGCTCAACCATCAGGCGGCGTCCGTCTCGGCCTGTTTGTCCCGGCGCCCCGCGGAGCGTCGGGCGATGCAGGGATGGAGCAGCACCAGCGCGCCGCCGGCCAGCATGCAGCCCGACAGCACGGCGAACACGGTGCGAAACGTGCCGGCCGCGTCTCGCAGCAGGCCGCCCAGCGGCTGCGCCGTCAGGTTGGCCACACCCGCGAACAGGTTCGACATGGTCAGCGTCGACGAGAGACGCTCGACGCCGTAGTACTCGGCGTACATGACCGGCGTCACCACAAAGTAGAAGCCGACGGCGGCGTACACTACCGCACACGCGGCGAACAGCTCGGCGTACGAGCGGACGAACACGAGCGCCAGCACGCCCGTGCCGCCCACCAGGCACGTGATGAACAGGCCGTAGCGCTTGTGGAACAGATTGCGGTCCAGCAGGAAGCCCAGCGAGAGACGGCTGACGATGTCGATCGGAGCGATCGTGGCGATCATGCTGGCAGTCTGACCGCGACTAACGTCAATCTCCAGACCGAAGCGCGGCACCAGCAGACACACGTGCGGAAGGCCAGCCGTGAAGAGAAACACACTCGTCACACAGGCGACGTACAGTGGATCCGTCAGCAGATGGAGGTCTAGGGACCGGAGCACCTGCTGCCAGCAGCCCGCCGATCGCGGCGCCTCCGGAGGCTCCACGGCCAGACTCAGCTGGCTCAGCATGATGGTCGAGGACACCAGCGTGGCGCTGGGCCTTCGGCTGCGAGCAGCGCTCTCGGAGACTGCCAACGAGGGGCGCTTTTCCATTCCGTAACCTTGGGGTAACAGCCGTGCGGAGGAAGGAGCCTCGTCCGGTAGAGGAGGCTTCTCTGCCACTAGATCAGCCTGCTGAGCTTTCACACCAGGCAGCGAGGGCTGGCGTTGCCGTCTTCGCTTCCGCATTTGTTCCAGGCGCATAATCTCGCGCTGCTTGTCCATCGGCCGATACAGCATGGCTGAGATGATGGTGTGCAGCTGAAATCCTCCCATCATCAGGTAGGTGCCGGGGATGCCGTACTCCTCCAGCATCCCCTGCACCATCAGCGGGAAGAACACGCCGCCGATCGCGGCAGACGCGGCCGTGATCGAGTTGGCCAGGCCGCGACGCTTCACAAAGTACTTGGTCACCATCAGCGTGCCGGGGAGGTTCGCGAACCCCTGCCCGATGCCGAAGATGACCCCGTTGGTGACGTAGAGCGCGTAGATGTTGCTGGTGAGGCCGCTGAAGGCCAGACCGAGCATCGTCAAGATGCCGCCGCCTATGCCGACGGTTCGCTCGGAGAAGCGGCGGCAGAGTGCGCCACAGACGGGCGCTATCAGAAAACTGCCCGAGTAGAACAGAGCCGGGATGACGGCCACTTGCGCCGAGGTGAAGCCGTACTCGTGTACCAGCGCCGCCAGCAGCAGACCGAAGGACTTGTGGATGCCGCCGACCAGGATGAACTGCAGTGCGGCGCCGGCCGCTACCACCCAGCTGTAAAAGGAGTCCTCAACTTGGGGATCTTCGATGAACTGTTCCACTTCTCCGCTCCTCTTCGAAGATGTGTGTGTTGCTTTGGAAGAAGTCACGGCATTGGCCTGAATTTTACTTTCATATGACATTGCAGAGACACTCGAACTTCGCTCGTCCGAGGATGGTGCCAGTGAGGTTTCCCGCGACAGTTTGGGACGGGAGGCGTCCGTCCACGTTCTTGCTCGGGTGGACAAGGGGGACACACTCGTCAAGGACGACGTGCTCGAGGTCCTCGTCGTGGGGGATTCGCTGGTTGCCTTGACGGATGCGTTGGCGCCTCCTTTCTCGGCCACGACCCCTGAGGATGACACACCTGAGGACTTCTCTATCGATTTAGAGACATCCTCAAACGAGGAGGAGTCTTCGAGTCCCGGCATGGTCCTTCACCGTTATGCTTACACACTTTCACAAAGTGCTTTCATAACGAGACCAGCCTTCTTATCATTCCAATATCGTAAACGGTTTACGCGAAAGGCAGATAACTATGTATCACAAGTAGTTAGTTCAATTATACGGAGAGATGCCTCAGTTACAAAGCACCGCAGTGTGCCAGTTCACTATCACCGTATCCGCCGTCACCGGCTCATTCTTCCACTGATCGCTAATGCCGCCACCAACGTTCGGTCTGTCTTGCCCAGTAACGCTGTCACCACTGTCCTTTTCGACGAGTTACCGTCTTCGACTGCCGCCATTCGCCGGCCGAAGTTGAGAGTACAACGTCCGAAACGCAAAGCCACCGCAACTACCAATCCTCACACAAACGAGTCCACGACTTCGCCCGTTTCGCCCGCCTCTTCTCTCCCAGGTCTCCACTCCTCGATGTCCCACTCAGGCTCCGAGCCAGCAGCGGTGCGATGCTCTCCTCTCCACACCCAATACCCGTCTGATCGCCGCAGAGGACGGCGATGTGTAGCGAGCTGACACAAGTCGCACCGCAACGCAGCCTGGGCGGAGGCGGGGCGGGGCGTCCATGGCCGCAAGATAGCGGTACGTCGGCTCAAGTGGCCACTTCACCTCGCAGTACCCGTGACAGTCAGCGACTACAGTCCCGAGTCATCGTGACACGAGGGATGTAGGACCTACTGCAGAGCCTTGGCGAACCCATGGGCGTGTGGTGTAATCGCCGGCCGCCATTCACCGTGATACGCCGGTACGCCGTGACCGTGAACCAATGGACCACGACCGTGGCCGTGTGACGTGTGTGCGTGAGGGGGGGGGGGAGGGGGACATCCGAGCACGGAGTAAAACAACTCGTCATGTCTGACTCTGGGTATCGTCGTGGCTAGTGGATTGTCGTTGCAGATGAATTGGAGGTTAGAAAGCACTGATGACTAAAATTTTAGGCATTGCAACGAATATTTTGGGCATATAGAGCTGAGGAACCTATAACACGCTAGTTAATATTCTACACGCTGGACATCTAGATCGTATAGTTCCATAACAAATAGGTTATGGTTTTTTAACGAAACTGATTTTACCCACCCCAGGACGACTTATTACTGTGTACTATACTGCTGGTTGCAGAACAATGCTGGGCATTTATCCAATGAACGTTTGACCACAGAATAAGGCACATGACAGGCGCACCGGAAACATTTAGCAGAGTTCACAGACTGCGATAACTCCTCACGCGATGCCGTGCGTCCGTCTAGACTTGTACCCGCTATCTCACGGCGTAACCTTGTACTTCGATACATCAGCGTCACTCCCGGGTCAGCAGTCGCCAATCGGCGGCGGAACCTACCTTGCGGTGGAGTTTATAAAACACATTGTACCTACCAATTGAGCGCCAGCATAGCTTACTGGTCTTTGGCAATACCTGCTTGGAGTAGAAAGACGCCCAGTCATGCTTACAGCTCCTTCGGCAATGTCGTACCTATGACTAGCTAAAAGCCTTGTGCATTTGCATCAGCAACAGAACGAGACGAATCATCAGTGGCACCTCGTCTATCCTCGTCTTTCTCCTGCCTTTACGTCTCTTTCTCGCTAAAAATGTCAGAGGCAAAAGAGCACTGCAAGAGCTCTGGCAGGTACAAAGATTTAGAGGAGTTGCAGCGCCGACGGATAGTGAGAAAGCTACACTCGTATAGCACACATTGGCCGACTATCTAACCACACTGACCACCAAAAAAACAAAAACAAAAAAAAAAAGGAAAAACCGTTGATGTGGACGGTGTATTTCATAACGTATAGTTAGGTATATCAGGCGTATATATCACAGTGCGGTGCAATCTCGCTATCAGCTAATGGCAAGTACAGGTGCTCATTGGTCTGCGATGGAGATCTCAACATAGTTATGTACATATGAACAAAAAGCCGAGATATCAAACTATCAAATCCCACTCATCCCTGTTTGAACACTATCAATGACTCGAGTCGAGTCTCTTCAGCCTTGGTTCGAAATCAATGGAATATCAAAACGATACGCATATACGATACATGCATGGATATCAGATTCAATTGGATTGTAGAACGTGGGTCTCACAATCGCACTGAACGAACATATTACACTTGGTCAACTACGTATGTATACTACCAGAAAAAAAAAAACGTGGACGGTGAGAGAAAGAACTATATCGCGAATCGCATACCCTAGTTGTACGTGACACTGCCCGCAAAATGCTATGAGTACCATGCGCTACGCAGCGCATGGTACCAATAATCCATGGAGTGGGGTAGCATGACAATTTACCGACATTTTATAACACAAGATAGATAAAAATTGGCCAGTGTTTCACTCAATGCTAACAAGACGGGTAGGTAAGTAATCAATACATCGCGTCGGCACAGCACTGACACACTGCACTTTGGTAACTGGAAGCTGGACATCAACTGACAACAAAGTCCCTACACGGCGGTCCATAGATACGTCAGGTCTCGGGAGTCATAATAAACATCGAACAACACTTGGTAGCTGAGATCGTGGAGAGATCGTGGAGACCTAGCTAGTACTTGTGGAGCCTGTCGCTGGAGGCAGTGATCGACCTGTGGCCCTGGGCTATCTTCCCACGGCGGACATCACGCAGCTTCAGCACGGCCTCCCAGGCGTGGGACGACATCCCCAGGCAGGCGAATATCTGCAAATGGAAGAGAAATATTCAATACGAGAAAACACAGACATGAAGACAAGCTAATGGAAAAAATTCAGTGGGATGGATAGGTTAGGTCATGGCACATGGAGAGCAAAGAAATCAACTCCTATCTATAAACAAGTCATACAAAAAAAAAAAATTCTCTCAATACAGCCTTCCAGGCATTTAATATCTATTCAATGATTCTTATTAATATGTCAACATACCAGTAACAAAACACTCACAGATCCAATAGTAGAGAATGCAAACACAAACACTCACTGTGGCAGCCACCCATGTGGCCTGCAGGTGCCCAAATGAAGTGGCGAGAGCAGCAGCAGTTAGGTAGAGCACACTCCAGCAGCTACTGAAAAACAGCTCCTGACAAAGCACAGGCAATTGTTACGTTAGGACTGTACTTCAATAAACCACGGATGAATATTACATAATTTTCAGCATAGGTATAATGTACATTGAATGTAGAAAGTTCAGGTTGATCAAAATGCAAGCAAGAGAAGTAACTGTGAAACATTTGCAGCTTCCTAAAAATGCCTAAAATAACACAATGAGAAAAATACACTTACCATTCCCAGCCAAGGTAAAAAGTGTAGCTTCTCCACAACATGGAAGGCATAGCAGAGCAGCAACAGAAGTGATGTCCAAAAACTAACCAGGCAGACAAAGTAGTACCATGTAGCTCTTGGATGAAGACTCAAGTTGGAGAATGTGATGCAGAGAAATCCACATAAAGCAACAAACTGAAAAAAGATAATGCATAAAACCAAACCATGTTTTTTTTTTTACTAAGTTTGAAAGTCTTTGATTCAAATTACAAATGAAGACAAAGATATCAATTGTGCATTGAAAATGATTTTCTCCTCTGTTCTCTTTGCTGACCCCAATGAAAAGATATCACATCTTTGCAATTTAAAATATGTTGATGCAAAATATTGTACAACACAAAATGTAAAACAATACAAGACAGAAAATACAAAATATATTGTGTTATATGTCTAAAAATAAATGAACAATTAAACAAAATTATCCAACTGAATTACTTAATTCAGTAGGTGGAACTATGGTCATGAGTACCCAAATATAGGAACGTTCCCATTTTTGGGAACGGAGTTCCCAAATATGGGAACGGGCGTTCCCATTTATGGGAACGGAAGGTAATTTTTCGGCCGTTCGCCCACTAAAACTCATTAGTGCATCACGTTTCAAAAAAGTGCACGCTAATTCAAGTATCTACTAAGTCTCTATAAAATTATCTTTAATCTGACCGTTGCACAAGGAAATTGACCGTCGAATGATATTTTTAATGATTTTTTGAAGTGACGGAATGGTGAAAACATGGGTTATTCTACATTTAACATGCAATTTTAAGGAAAATGAAGCGTTTTTTACATTTTGAGGTCAAGTATAATAATTTTCCCCTGGTTATGAAGTTTCATATTAGCGACACCAGATGCTGACATATGCAAGCGAACACGCGGACAGTCCGGGGGTAATATTGTTGACTTTTGGTGTCGGGGCGCACGACCTCGTGGAACGTCAGTGATTTTACCGAACTACTGTTGTAAACTCAGTTTTAGTGGTTTGAAATTATTCAGCTGTATTTTATCAGCCCGGAAAGACATATTTTATTTGGATGCTAGCTGTTTAGCGTTGTTTTATAAGGAGCGTCATGAGCGTGGTTTTTGTCTTCCGTGTTTCTAAGCATGATCGTTTTGGGGGAATTTCTCTTATATAGGTCGCTCTGTGTGGCTTGTTTATAATTTTTATGCTGATTTCGATCATTCCTCGTGCCCATCCTACCAGGCCTTTTGCCACTTACACTCATCAAGAAAGGAAAAAACTAGATTTTCATTGGGACTAGGTGTTTTGAGGGTGTAACATATTCAGCGTTCCCATTTTTGGATACTTCCTTGTGCTCGTCAACTATCGGTGATAAACAGACAGGTGCTTGACATGTCTCCACCCTCGGCGCGGACGGTGGATATAGGTATGGAAGACCTTGTTGAACATCGCTGAGCGTTGTGAATTACGTAATCCTGCAGAGGGGGGCGTGCCCGCTGCGAGATCGACGGGAATAAAAGCGCAGAAGACCGGGCGAAACATGCGACGGTCTTGCCGGAAAGGTCATCTGATGATTGTTGCGTTAACAATAATTTGCGGCGTTGGACGTGATGCTTGTTAATGAAAAGAGCCCTTGAAAGGCGTCGGTGAAATCGTTCCCAATTTTGGGTACGCCGTTCCCATAATAAGGAACGCTTGCAGCGCCAGTGTACGAGAGCGTTCCCAAATTTGGGATCGCGGCCCGGATGATGGACTGCTTTAGAAATAGGGGAACGATTTGAAACTACGATGGGCCTTACAATATCAAACTCTTTCCCAACAATATTGAGACAAATATCAGGCGGTTCACGATCGTTTTATATTTTTTGGACGTCATTTAACGGTTCTTTTTCTTGTTTTAAATAATGCCTACATGGCGTTCCCATATTTGGGTTTATCGTTCCCAAACATGGGAACGAAAATGCGTTCCCGAAAATGGGTACGCTTGACCATAGTTCCGCCTACTGAATTGGAATAGCTTTAACTCTCATCTTTGAAGCCCAAAAAAGTAAGAAAATGGGTGAAATGGATGAATAAATGAAAAGTTTTATCATCACAACATATAAAAATGGCGCATTGTTACAAGAACAGGTACCTTGATGCATATCAAAACATAACACCATGTGATAAGATAATGTATAACTAATAACACCAAAACAATTGCACAAAACTACAACAGAAATTCATTTCAGTCACTCAGATTTCAGAGATCTAGGATTCAAAAATGTTTAGATAAGTGGAAGGAATGTCCACTGATAAACACCCTCAAAAGATAAATGGAAATATAATGAAAATAATACTCACAATTTGCAGCATCTTCAAAGCACCATTCAGAGTATGAAGGTATTTTTTCTCAAATCTTAGCCATGGCAGAACCTTAGTTGTTGCAGCTGTGATGACTGGAGGGCTCAGGCTCGCCATATCACTGATCATGAATGTCATAACAAATTCCAGCCTGAATGCAATATGCAAATCACAAGAAAAGAAATTATCACTTTTCAATCTTTCCAGTTTCCACAGGACAAGGAGGAAAACATAGCATTCAATAGGCACATTTATGGCTTCCCAAGCGTTCGCTTTGTGCTCTTGACCTCTGTTCGTAAGCGGAAGCTGCCACACGTTTTTAGCGAGTTGCTAGGCATCTGAATTCTGACTTTTTCATTTGAGCCTTGGTTGCTAGGCAACGTCGGTTGAGTTCACGTCAACGAACATGTTGTTATGAATATTTTGCGCCATATCTGTCTAAAATAGTGCTACCAGATTACTTCCAAACTTCTCTATAAAATGAGTACTTTTTGGCGAATGTTTCGAACCCTTCGAGTGGAACCCGGCAATGTTATCTCGGCGTTGTTTCACAGGACGCTGTTACCAAGCTGCTATTCCACTTTGCGAGCTGACGTCACGCTTGTGGCAGTGTTGGAAAAATGGGCTTGTTGATTTCTCCATTGAAGCCCAAACGTGTAATAGCATCGTGCTGCATCACTGTGAATTGCACCACCCTGATGACTGATCCCCATAGCAAACCCACACCGATGCTCACGATTCTTCGATGCTCCGGGATGCGTGAATCGTTCTCCTCTAAATCCCAGTATTAGGATGGACGGTCACCACTTGCCACCATCAGACGTAGGCATCTCCTCAGAAACGGGCTCTAGTGCGCTGTGCGAATATGGGTGACAAGCGCGGCTGAGTCGCCGCCTGGTCGCGGCTGTCCTTTGTTGTCCTCAGTTTGTCCTTTACGACGGTTTCAAACAATCTGTTCGCTGACCGAGCGGCGAACAGATCGACTCCTAATGCCATTTCATAACAATTCCAATTCCATAATGCTGAATGGGCCTGCCCAAATCCGGAACGTAGCTAAGAATGCTTAAGATGTTCGACAGATTGCTGATCCCCTGTTACCTTAAAAATACGACACCGTACCTGACTGGCAATATTTTGTACTGGAGAGTGGGGACACTGTTTCGAACATCGAACAACATTGCAAATAGATACCCAGCTAGGTCGAGCGCCGTGTCGTTCAGTGGTCAATTTGGAGAATACGTTAAACTTCCTGATTGAGTTAAACCTTAAAACGTATGCTATACCACTATCGTATGAGCTTAATTGTCTGAGAAGTGTCATAACCAAGGTCATAACATTCAAAAAGTAATAACACTAAAAGTTTCACCCTCTTCAGCCGCGCGAGCTGTTATTACTGTCGACATGGATGGCACGAGCAATATCACAACCATCACTAGATAAAATATTTATTCGTCTAGCACACTTTTTCCGACCACGGTGGTATCGCGTTTCTGCAGCAGTCGCAGCTGCTTCTTCTTCATCCGTTTTATTTTGTTAGGGTTCTTCACCACCTGGTACACCTCGGCCTTCAGCGCGTTCTCCGCTGCCTTCTTGGCGTTGTACTCGCGTCGCTTCCGCAGGTCCTCTAGCTTCTGTTTCCGCTCGTTCTTCAGCTGGTTCTCCAGCTCCTTCACCACCCGCTCGCGCTGCCGTTTCTGCATCCGCACCTCGTAGCTGACCGGGTCTTTGACCACCACCCGCGACGCCGGCGTTCGCACCGACTTCCAGAACCGACCCGACTTGGCCAGGCCGCGCGGCGCAGGCGCCGGTCGGACGCGGGTCAGGGCGGACACAGGGGCTGCCGGGGCGGCCGCGGGGGCGGTCACGGGGGCTGGGCGGGCCGCGGCGCCCACAGCGGCCAGCACCCGCTGCGCAGCGGCCACGCGCCGCGCCGCCTCCCGCTCCTCGGCACTGCTCTCCGCGGCGTCCACTCGCTCCACGTCTACGACCTCGTCCTCCCCGTCCACTTCCATGGCCAGTTCGGCGGCGTCTGTCTCCGCGCACTTTGAAACGGGCTCTGTGGCGGGTTCTGTGGCGTCTGAAGGCACTTCTTTGCCCTCTGAAACTTTCTTCACAGATTCTGATGACGAAGATTCGATATTTTCAGATCCATCCTCGTTTGACCTATCCATGCTCTGTGAGGCATTTTCGGCTGTTTCTTCCCCTTCTATAGCTTCATCTTCACTCGAGTTCGACGCAGTCGGCGTTGAGCTGATAATCGATTTTATTTTTGTCTCACCCTCTGTTGCTTTGGCTGTACTTTTCGCTGCACCATCTGCTGTTAGATCCACCGTGCTTTCTGCAGCCTCCCTACCAGTTTCAGCTGTCGCCGCCTCCCCCGGGACACACAGTGTTGCTGCCGTCTCTTTCCTCTTCTCGTTGCTCCCGCCACCCTGTTTTTCCGGTTTGGACAGAGTTGTGGTCTCCTCCTCGACCGGTTTCAGCTTGCTGGCCGCCTCTCCGCGGTACTTTTCCAGCAGGACCTTGGTGCGGTGACCACGCGCCGGACCACTCTCCTCGGCGGACCCGGCCGACCCCAGCGGCGTCAGGGAGGAGGCGCGTCGGCTCCGCCGCGGAGAGGCCGCCGCCGGCGGGTCGCAGAGCGAACTGTGACGGGCTCGAGCGGCCGCGGCCGGGGAGGGCGCCGCCGCCACGTCCGGCGAGGGCTGGTAGCTCTTCCTTCTTGTGCTGACCATGGCTATGGTTTGGTCAGCTCACTGACCAGCCTGTGGGGAGGGAGATGTGTTAGCAAAGCACCAGTACCTACCTACTGCGGAGAGCATCTGCAGAAAGAAATGCCCTCTGCTCAAAACACATGGAAGTGTGAGAAAATAAATATCATATTTATCCTGTATGGTACAACAATGCATGTCTAATCAGTTTTGGGGACACCCTATGATCAAGAAACAATGACACTGACAAGAAAGGACAACTCCATCATTTTTAAGATTAGGTATCCCTAAGATGATCTGATCATCTGAATATATTGTATTTTGTAATATGTGGAGTCATTGTGTCAGTGAATCCCTGTTGAAGCAGTTCAGTTGTTGCTTGTTAATAAACAGTTTTTGAGTCTGCCAAATGGGTCTGTTAACTGCAAGGCTGCTTCCTGATATGTGCTGCCCCTCTAATTAGCTTTCTGGGTCTGCCAAATGGGTCTGTTAAGTGTTAACTGCAAGGCTGCTTCCTGATGATATGTACTGCCCCTCTGATTAGCAAGAGACAGCCTTTGTGAATCCTTAACCCGCGCACCGACGGGGGTCTGCGCCAACTTAGTACCGACGGGGGGGGGGGGGGGCGGATGACCGCCCCCCCTGAGATCTCGAGAACGAAGCAAGATAGCGACAAGCGGTAAACGGCATCGGATACGGACGGCCAAGATCTACAATTTTTACAAAGGTCATTTTCAGGTCAGGTCAAAGATGACGTCACAGGGGTCGAAAAAGTCAAAACGGCGGCGCTAGATATGGAGAGAGTTTTTCTCGAATAACTTTCGAATTAGTCAATATAGGAACAAACTAAGGGCATCATCGTGATCCTCTCGTCAATCCGCATCGAATGATATATATGTTGACCTCGAAAGGTCAAGGTCAAAGGTTGACCTCAGGTCACGTGACCTCGAGGTCATCATGTATATCATTCGATGCGTCTTGACGAGCTGAACACAATGAGACCATCCACGCGTCTGTATCTTGTTCCTGTACGGAGTTATTGGCCAAAAACCTTTGGTGACCTTTGATGACGTCACATGACCTCACAGCTGCCCAACAGCAAAACAGACCTCAAGGTAGTGAAGGTTGATCGTATATGAAGTCATGTATGGTATTTGGGGCCATTCCGACCCGTTTTAGTGGTAAAAACAGGGAGTTGATTTTTCCCCCATTGACTTATAATGGGGATGTCGCGAAATTGACCTGACCTTAGGTCACCGATATCAAAATTCCGAGATATACAAATTGTAGCTACTAATGACCTAATAATATCCTGCGACTTTCAAAGGCCTCCGACATCTACTGTAGCTCTGGCACGGTGACAAAGTTGCAAAAAAGTGACTTGAGGTTGGGTCATTCAAAGTGACCTGGTGACCTGACCTTAAAAGTTAGGAGGTTCAAACTTGCACACCATGTGTAAAATTGATGAGGTTATAGTCATACCAAATTTCGCGGCGCTACGCGCCGCGGTTTTCCCGCTATTCGCAAAAAACCTCAGGGGGGGGCGGATATCCGCCCCCCCCCCGTCGGTGCGCGGGTTAACAACCTTGCAGCTGACCACACAATTTCCAGTTGTGGAAGCTCTCAAAAGCGGCCCATCAAGATGAATGACATCAACTGGATGTGGTTGCCTGTTTCAACCAATAACAGAATAAATAAGGTTAGGTGAGGTTAAATTTGGTTAAATTAGACTAGCTTGGATAAGGTCAGGCTGGGATGAAAGTTTCAAATGCAAACATCTGTGCTGACATTTAGTTCATTTATTCATGCCTTAAAGTGTCATCAGTAATTACCTAGTGGTTAAGTCAAAAACACCTGCAACCTGAGCCCTGCTTCAAGGCATGCCGCTGCAGGGTGCAGTGCAATGCTGCTGTATTGGTGCAGCGTTTCAGACTAATGCTGCTGTATTGGTGCAGCGTTTCAGACTAATTCGCCTTGGCGCCCAAGCCTTGCAAGCATCTAAGCTAATTGATGTTTCCATGGAAATCCAATACACCACTACACGCACGGACGCAATGCACTGTAACATCATGCCTTGAAACAGGGTCCCTGCATGCAGCAATTTCTTTTGCTTCTACTGTCCACCAATTAGTGATACAATACAAAAGTCTACCATGTTTGAAGCAATTCTTTCAAAACATTTATAACTTTTAGTTTATAACAAGACTGAGACTGTTCCTGAATTTGATGATATACACCATACACAGAGTCATGAAAGCATTAAAATATAGCCATGCGAATCGCAGGCGACGCAGGGGACAACACACACACACATCTATTTCCACTTTGGAAAATATTCGTTGTAAAATAACCATTCTGCATCCTAACCTCCAAGCCGAAAGAAAGTAAAGCGATGATCATACATAGCGAATACAATGACTGAAAGCATTTTGGGGATTTAGAACATCTGACGTTTAAAAACACAAATATATTTTTTGTTACCTCTGAATGAACGCAGTTTTCTGATAAAAAATCTAACGATCAGACGATAAGCAGCTAAAAGGTTAACTAGTATTCTATAAATCTTAATCTTTAAATCTAATCTATAAATAAATCTAAAACATATTATATATCCTGATGATGTCATTTGCAAACCATAAGCAACATTTCATATTTTACGCTGCCATATGAAGGCAGCTTGTACTTGTACTTGTACTTGTTGGGTTAGGGCGCATAGCCTCGTTGGGCTCAAGCGTCCGTAGTTGTTGTCATCAGTGCGCCATTCTTGTCTCGATCGAGTAGATGTTGCAATCGGTTGCAGCCAGATTGTGCAGAGGGAAACTAAGCAGATGAAGGAAAATGATAGGTTTAGCATGGGATGGCATGGGGATGTATGCGCGGGCTTCGGATATGTCCAGGCAGGAAATGTCCGGTGAAGTATATTAGTAACGGTTAGTTTCTAACATATAACTGATTAAAAACTTAAAAATAGAAACAAAAAGGATGGTTTCTGGTTATGAGTCATTCAATCATAACGCTCTTGACCTCGCATCTGTCCAGCGAGCCATTCAGTTCAAAAGGATCTTCAGGCACGAGTCTGCTCTTGGTACCTCACTCAGTTATCAACTTGCGTTGGAGGGTTCATGTCTCATGATCATACCGATCATAACGAGCCTCAACTTCGGAACTATGCGACTACTTCTACAAAAGAAGGGACCGGATGGTACAAAAAAGATTAACGAAGGTATACATCCAAGAGAAATCTAGAAAAAGAAACTACAGTAGCAAACCAGTACAGGCTGCTCTTCATTCATCCACTAACTGCATCCATCTCTCACACCGATGCATCTCCACTCCCGCATCCTTCTCATTCAACATTCAATCTCCATTCATCCAATCATTCCCACACAATGCACGACTGTTACACACATGAGGACGTCCACAGAGCAGTCGCAGCACATAACACAAAACACCAGAGAGACGATAAAGTTAACAATCAACACAAATTACAAAAGCAGGAGATCACATCAATGTGCCAGATCGACGGCCATGCCCTCCGCATCAGTCGCGACGGGGTTCGCCAATCGGCAGGTAGACTAACATAATCCAATAATTGCACATGATAGCTTCAAACACAAATAATCACAGCTAGTTCATCGCAGATCATCGCAGTCACAGCTTTTTGAAGAGATTGGTAGCACGTAGGAACCTGAAAACCTCGTCAGTGATGTCCGGGTGTTGATCACCCAGAAGAGTTTTCAGGGTAAGTGGTACATCCAATTGAAGGCACTTCTGAACAATCGATTGTCGGTGAGTAGCATACACTGGGCACTCCACAAGTATATGTTTAACTGACTGGGGACACAAACATCGGTTACATTCAGGCCTGGGGTCTCTATCTATTATATGTCCGTGAGTGAATCGTGTATGTCCTATTCGCATGCGACATAACAAGATTTCCTCCCTGCGACTGGCGCGTTTACAAGATGACCATGATCCAACTTCATCCTTTATCAACTTCAAGTTGGTGTTTGAGTTATACTGCTGCCAGCACTGATTGAACAGGCGACGGACAGACAACCGGGATAGTGCTCTTTGGGACCCATTTCAAGGACTACTATTTGATCCAGCGAGATAGCCTCCCTGGCCTGACGGTCAGCTAGCTCGTTCCCAGTGATGCTGCAGTGTCCAGGGATCCACAAAATAACAAGTTCGCGATCAGACAAAGTAATCAATCGATGACAGGTCTCTAAAATCTTCATGATAGTAGGATGGGAAGTGACCGGCCATATGAAGGCAGCCTTAAAATAAACATGTGCTTTTTTGACTCTTTTGCGCCATGAATGTATGCATAATATTTTGAAGTTATGCGCATACGATTTTCATGTCAGGATTTCTATTTTCTTTGCTTCAATTTTCAGGTACCCAATTCATATAAAATGATATGAACATGGGATCAATAAGGCGCCTCTAAAGCATGCGAGATGCCCCCAAAAAAAGATTGATACAAAATTTCAGCCAACCAGAGCTCGCTTTGCGATTACGTCACAAAGCTTGTTTCCGGCTGTGTGTGAAAAAAGATTGTGGCTCTGTGTGTGTGAGAGAGGGTGTGTGGCGCGGTCGGTTATTTAATATTTTTAATTGCAATTTTCCAGTGTTTGTTATTTATATATATGTTTCCTGGTAGTCATAGACTTATGAGAGCTGAGTGTCAATTGCAATTTTCCATAATGTTTTATATACTGATACTCTTGCTGCCTGTCTTAGTTGCCTGTCGTCTTCTTCACTGATTCCTCCGTTTGTGTTTTTTGCAATTTATTTTTCAACATTCTATCTGAGTGTGTTAGCCACAATCACAGTTTGTACCAGCTGCCTAATTGTTTGTATGCATAATCCTAGTCTTCGTTCAGCACTTGTAGGTACCGCCAAAAGTAGAAATGCAATGGCTTTATTCAACTAAATTTGACATGTGCATGTGTGCCTGGGGACAAAACAGAAAACAACTAGTATTAGTGCTAGTAAGTACACCAAAGTGCACCACATTCAGACGGTTACCTAACTAACGGGCAGTTTACCACATTCTCCCCTGCTGTGCTAAAAAGACATGAATAGGCAGTTATCAAACAGCCATACAACAATGAACAAACAGTCATACCTTACAGGCACCTTTGTTCATGTTTTCATAAGATAAGGCATGTGACTGGCTTTGATGAGCGTCTTAGTATACATGTTCTCATACCTATGTTAAGACGTACCACTGGCATTCTTGTATGGTTAGACCAACGTGGTTCAGTCGCCGGTTCTGACTGGTTCGATGGCAGCACGCTTGATCGGGGTTGTCGTTGTGGGTGATGCGGCACGCCCAGGGATGATGCAACGAGGGCTCTGAGCAAAGCGACAAGCCTGGAGACTGCACGCTCTAAGACGGCGCATCCGAGGGCCCCAAACGAACGCCCAGGAACCCCGGCCGGCTTGCTCGTTGCCTTCCCTTCTCATTTCCTTGCTAGTTGCTGCTGTGCACAACTGCCAGGGGCGAGAACTTGCAGAGAGACTGTGTTGAACTTGCTGCCCGGATAGCGCACGAAAGCCTAGTGCGAAAGTGGGTTGACCTCCAGGATTTCGACTGGCTCAACGGGCAGGTCGAGCTTTTCTCGGACGTATTTCTTCAAGAGAACCTGCCCGGGATTGAGGAGCCAGGATGGTAGCAAAGTCCCAGTGGCAGACCGCCGTTGGAAAGAGAACATCCTTTCGTGTGGGGTGGCATTTTGTTGCTGTGCACAGCAGAGACCAGATAGAATGCAAGATGTCAGGCAGGACGGCGTCCCATTGTCCTCTGCTCAACTTCCTGCTCTCCATAGCGAGTTGAACAGCACGCCAGATGGTGCCGTTAAGCCGCTCACATTGTGAGTTGCCTTCGGGGTGGTACGGTGTCGTGCGACTCGTGGCGATCCCCAGTCCTGTCAGGAAGGATCGAAGCTCGGGACGCCGCCGATTTTTGTACTCCGCAGTGACGGAGTACAACGGGCTTCCTCCAGCACTGCGCAACGTAGGTCAGGCTGCTTTCAAGGCCAGACTGAGAAAGCACCTTCATGAGCGCGAGCAAGTGACGTAAACGGCGGTAAATGTATGCTGAATGTGTTGTCAATTTGTCTGATCCGACTGTGTGAATTGTGATGCCGCGTGTTTGTTTCATCATCATTGCCCCCCATTCTGTATCTGACTCGAGCATGTAATAGCCGTATTTTTCCACGGATTTGCCTCACGATGTGAAATAAATAAATAAATAAATAAATAAATAAATAAATAAATAAGCTCAGCTGTCATGAAAGCTGAACCGCGGTCGGAGGTATGCCGGCTTCCCGAAGATGGAGATGAGATGAGTGAGACACTTTATTACGGTGGCGACTGGCGGCTGTCATATCCTGGCAGGTTTAGGCGAATGGGAACCGGGAGAACTCGTCGATCATAGTGAGGATGTACGTACTGGCTGCCGTTCGGACTTGTGGATAGGGGACCTTTGAAGTCCAAGTTGATTCTCCCGAATGGAGATGTAGCATTCAGCAGCTTCGCGGAGGTGGCCCTCAAGAAGTTCGGCTTACATCGACAGCAGGCCGGGCAGTTGGAGGTGACGCGGCACACGTCATCCACGGACACGGAGTAGGACATATTCTTGCTGCGCACAAAGTGCAGCGTCCTCGCTACTCCGGGGTGAACGAGAGACTTGTACAGCTGCTCCAGAGCTGGATATGAGGCGGCTGCACAGTGGGCGCGGCTGAACGTATCAACAGGAATGTTTTCTCGTCCTGGCTGGTACCTTATGGTGATCGAGGACGCTGAACAAGCTGTTTTCCCGACCTTGTTGACGAGTTCGCCGACGATCGGCAGCAGATACGCGTCCAGTTCATTGAATCTGTTGATAAGAGAGTAGTGAACGACCACCCTTTTCTTCTTGTTTTCGGCGTGTGTGGCCAAGATTCTTACTGTGTGGCGACAACTTGGACACGCCAGGGTGAGCGGCTTGGCTCGATGACGCCCTCGTTTAGCAGACGTTGAACTTCGTTCTCAACGAACTTGAACAATGAACTGCTCTGGTCGCGATAGGGTGGCAGTTGGAGGATGCCGCCTGACTGACTTTCATCTGCGCGAGATCGCAGATACTGAGCTCGTGTTCATCGCCACCAAGCTCCAGGGTTACACCCTCGTGTCTACGGAGGAACGGCATGCGGAGGATGACGTCCGTGCAGAGATCCAGGAGGATGGACAGTTCGACCTCCCGGTACTCCCGATCGTCAACGGTCACAGTTGACACGCTGTATCCTCGCACCTGTGTTGGGAGACTGGACGATGCCATGGAGACTTTAGACGAGCACCCTCATGCCGAGTGCGGGGACGAGCTTTGCGCTGATGAAGTTGTCAGAGCTCCCTGTGTCAATGAGAGCTGTGACCTGACGCCCGTTGACTCTCGCGCTCACTGTTGCTGGCGCGTGAGTAGCGGCGGCAGAGTTTGAGGCTGCGAGCGTGGGCGAGAGCTCCGGCTGGCGGGGTTCTTCGGGGTAGGACTCGTACTCCTCCTGTACGGCCGACGCGTTAGCCACTGCCGACTTGGAGCGGCACACCTTCTGCCAATGTCTGGATTTGCCGCACTTTTCCAAAGGTTGAGTTTCTTGCAGGACACTGACAGACTGCTCATGGGTGGCGTGATGCTCTATGGCGGTGACGGCGGCGAAGTTACAGTCACCCGCCAGGCTGTTCAAAGCCAGAAGGAACTCATCGATGTTTTCTTCTGGCTTTTGGTGCCTTGTTGACAGCAGGTGCCGCGCATATATTTCGTTTGGCGTCTTCAGATATGCAGCGTCGAGTTGCTTCAGGGCTGCGTCGTATGTACGTCTGACAGTCTTGAATCACGTCTACGATTTCTGGTCCGATATGGAGAAAGAGTGGCTCAAACTTGTCCGGATTGTGACTTTCGATAGTTGCCAAGAAGTTCTTGAATCAAACTATCCTCAAGCCAATCCAACTTCAGCCCAGTAGCGGCGGAACACCTTCAGTTAAGAGGGGGCACTGCCGACTTTTGGTCCCATTCTTTCCATGCAACGCCCATAGGGCTAATGTTGAAATGTCAAAATCAAAGGGGGGCACGGTGCCCCGGTGCCCTCCCCGTTCCGCCGCCTATGCTTCAGCCAACTCAACTCCAACTGATTGGAATCCTCAGAGCCAGACCTTACATTTCTTGTGAGCTTGAGGATGGTGTGGAGGGACGTCGAACTTGTCTGAAACCTAAAAGCTAGGTTTCTATTTAATGGCCTACGTTTGCCTCTTATGTTCGAGTGTTGGTGGTCGGCCAAATCGACTATTTTTACTCCATTACTGGCCATAGTCAGGATGAGAGCCTCATTTGGGACCATAATGAACCAACAGCAGGGGTGAATACCTCTACTGAGACTGCGGCTCCAGTTTCCTACAACCAGCTCTGTAATTTCTTCTGTGATTGACGATCTGTCCTTCATTTCAGGTTGACTTCTGGGGAAGAGCTAGACTGCAAATAAAATGGCCTAAACAGTTGCTATGTACTTAAAATGCAAACTCTACATGTCATTAGCGCGATCCAAATGAACTGTGTTTAGCGGCCAGCTTTGCTACGTTTGAGAAGACCATCCACATTACCATAATGGTGCAGTCCAGGAGAGAAGTGAGAATTCTGCTGCTGGGAGAGCCGGGAGTGGGGAAAACCTCACTCATCCTCTCACTGGTAAGCTGTTTATTGTCGATGAATTGTAGTATTTGCGAAAGTACCTAATGTCTTGATTCCCTATGAAAAGCAGTTCCAAGCCTTTGGGCTTGGGAATGCATGCTGCCTGTATTGTTAGGTGTTGATTACATGGTCTTGTTATTAATTTCTGCAATTATTTGTTTTGTGATATAAGTTTTCAGCTTTGTCAAAATCGATTCGTTATTTCTGATTTGTTGTTAATAGAATTTCTATTGTATAAGCATGAGTAACTGTCACATTTAAACATCAGATGAATCTGGTGAATCATCTGTGATGATTTGTTGGTGATTTGTCTGGCTGACAAGTGAACCAATTACTGCTGCCCGGGTGATCTGCAGGTGAATAATGAATGCTATAGTGGCAAAAATCCAAACGATTCATTGACTACTATCCGTTCAGTTCCCCATTGGTTTCTCTTAATTCCCACCATAGTAACACTAAGTATGGTTCAATGAATGGGACCGATCTCACCGCCATCGCGGCCGGTTTGAGGAGCAAATAGCGAGCGGCATGAGAATCGAACCGCCCCCTATCCGTCGGTCTGCTCAAACCGAGTTGACGCCCTGTCAACTCACCGTCGGTTCCATTCGACCACGGCCAGTGCCAAGAAACACGATCAGAGGGTGGATGTAAATGATGACAGAGAACAAATAAACATGCAACTGTGGTCAAGGGCACTGGAGCGGTGCCTCTTCGGGAGGACAGTCTCATTGCATGGCTGTTGGGGTTGACATTGCAATTTTTGTGTGATTGTTGACATTGTAATATTGACGACATTGTAATGTATTTGTTATGACCGTTGCTCGTTCGATCTTGGCAGATTACACGACTACTTTTTATCGATAACAGATGTTATTGTCTTATCAGCCAACTAAGTGGTATGTTCAACAACTGTCTGCATCGCACTGAAATCGCAATCTGATCTCTGGTACGGCGACATTCTGTCGTCCTTGTCCGTAACATATATATATGCGACAGACCATTTGAGATCAACGTCTCCAAGCGTGCAAATTTAGGTTAATTAATTTCCAGCATTACGCAATGCAAATTCCATGATTTGATGCTAAGCTGTGGACAAGAGATTCGTGTAAAAAATATGTGGGCGCTGGTCCCATATCATTTCTTTATTTCTTTTCACTCCCTCAAATTTAACAGGTTGTTTTGTCGGTGAGGGCTCGCTGATGCGGTGTCTAGTGGGGTTTCTGATTCCCACTGGGGCACCTCGCTCCTGGTGAGCGGAGAGAGAGTTTTTGTCTTTGACCACTGTGCTGTCTGTACCGCTGTATGTGGCGGCTATCTGTGTGTGCCCTTCCCTGCTGTCTGCGTTCGATTCTTACCGGAATACCCCCATCCCTCCACAGGCGAGCACGGAGTTTCGCGTCGAGATGTTGTTTGTGTCTGTGACCGCTGTCTGTGTATGGTGTCTGATCTCCACCTGAATACCCCCTCCGGCCTCCACAGGTCAGTGAGGAGTTTCCCGAGGAGGTGCCGGCCCGGTCGGAGGAGATCACCATCCCCGCCGACGTGACGCCCGAAAAGGTGCCCACGCACATCGTCGACTACTCGTGTAAGTGTGACAAAACACTGTATTCAAAGGTGCCCACGCACATCGTCGACTACTCGTGTAAGTGTGACAAAACACTGTATTCAAAGGTGCCCACGCACATCGTCGACTACTCGTGTAAGTGTGACAAAACACTGTATTCAAAGGTGCCCACGCACATCGTCGACTACTCGTGTAAGTGTGACATACCCCATCACTATATTCACTGTATTCAAAGGTGCCCACGCACATCGTCGACTACTCGTGTAAGTGGGACATACTCTATCACTATATTCACTGTATTCAAAGGTGCCCACGCACATCGTCGACTACTCGTGTAAGTGTGACAAAACACTGTATTCAAAGGTGCCCACGCACATCGTCGACTACTCGTGTAAGTGTGACAAAACACTGTATTCAAAGGTGCCCACGCACATCGTCGACTACTCGTGTAAGTGTGACATACCCCATCACTATATTCTCTGTATTCAAAGGTGCCCACGCACATCGTCGACTACTCGTGTAAGTGTGACACATCCCATCTCTAAACAGTGTATTCAAAGGTGCCCACGCACATCGTCGACTACTCATGTAAGTGTGACATACCCCATCACTATATTCTCTGTATTCAAAGGTGCCCACGCACATCGTCGACTACTCGTGTAAGTGTGACACGTCCCATCACTATAAACAGTGTATTCAAAGGTGCCCAGCCCACGCACATCGTCGACTACTCGTGTAAGTGTGACAAAACAGTGTATTCAAAGGTGCCCACACACATCGTCGACTACTCGTGTGTGACATACCCCATCACTACATATATAATATATTCAATGTATTCAAAGGTGCCCACGCACATTGTCGACTACTCGTGTAAGTGTGACATACCCCATCACTATATTCACTGTATTCAAAGGTGCCCACGCACATTGTCGGCTACTCGTGTAAGTGTTACATACCCCATCACTATATTCACTGTATTCAAAGGTGCCCACACACATCGTCGACTACTCGTGTGTGATATACCCTATCACTATATTCTATTCACTGTATTCAAAGGTGCTCACGCACATTGTCGGCTACTCGTGTAAGTGTGACACATCCCATCTCTAAACACTGTATTCAAAGGTGCCCAGCCCACGCACATCGTCGACTACTCGTGTAAGTGTGACAAAACAGTGTATTCAAAGGTGCCCACACACATCGTCGACTACTCGTGTGTGACATACCCCATCACTACATATATAATATATTCAATGTATTCAAAGGTGCCCACGCACATTGTCGACTACTCGTGTAAGTGTGACATACCCCATCACTATATTCACTGTATTCAAAGGTGCCCACGCACATTGTCGGCTACTCGTGTAAGTGTTACATACCCCATCACTATATTCACTGTATTCAAAGGTGCCCACACACATCGTCGACTACTCGTGTGTGATATACCCTATCACTATATTCTATTCACTGTATTCAAAGGTGCCCACGCACATCGTCGACTACTCGTGTAAGTGTGACACATCCCATCTCTAAACAGTGTATTCAAAGGTGCCCACGCACATCGTCGACTACTCATGTAAGTGTGACATACCCCATCACTATATTCTCTGTATTCAAAGGTGCCCACGCACATCGTCGACTACTCGTGTAAGTGTGACACGTCCCATCACTATAAACAGTGTATTCAAAGGTGCCCAGCCCACGCACATCGTCGACTACTCGTGTAAGTGTGACAAAACAGTGTATTCAAAGGTGCCCACACACATCGTCGACTACTCGTGTGTGACATACCCCATCACTACATATATAATATATTCAATGTATTCAAAGGTGCCCACGCACATCGTCGACTACTCGTGTAAGTGTGACATACCCCATCACTATATTCACTGTATTCAAAGGTGCCCACGCACATTGTCGGCTACTCGTGTAAGTGTTACATACCCCATCACTATATTCACTGTATTCAAAGGTGCCCACACACATCGTCGACTACTCGTGTGTGATATACCCTATCACTATATTCTATTCACTGTATTCAAAGGTGCTCACGCACATTGTCGGCTACTCGTGTAAGTGTGACTCAACCCGGCCCACTTTATCCACAATGTTCTGAACGTGTGATATATTTTGTTAGGTAAAAATTTCATGCTTAAGTTCAGATAAAAATGTGCGTGCTCTGGCCAGCATAATGAGTTGCTATACGTAAATGGAAGAACGGACGAATGAATGAATGAATGAATGAATGAATGAATGAATGAATGAATGAATGAATGAATGAATGAATGAATGAATGAATGAATGAATGAATGAAACCTACTGACACTGCCTCCCCCACCACACACATATACCTGACACCCCCCTCCCCCATCAGCTCTGGAGCAGACTGAGGACACCAGCTTCTGGCAGAGATTCTGACACCCCCCCCCCCCCCACAAACACATACTGACACCCCTCCCCCGTCAGCTCTGGAGCAGACAGAGGACCAGCTTCTGGCGGAGATTCTGCGCGCTCACGTCATCTGCGTCATCTACGCCGTCGACGATGAGGACACGCTGGACAAGGTAGGACAGTTGAGAGGTGTGCGGTACATAAATTTCGGTTATTGCATTGTAGAGCGGTAGAGGTGCTCATTGCTCAGGCCTCAGAGCTAGGAAGATGGGGCTGAATGACCGGCCCCAGGCCCCAGGGTGCCGCACTGGATTGCTGGTTTTGAAGACATCTTTCGTCTGCCTCTTTCTTTGGGGTTGTTTGTTTTCTTCTCTTCCTCTTCCTCTCGCACTTTTCCTCTAATTATTACAACTGAAATTGACTTCCAATGTCACTTAGTTATGTAGCCAGCTTTAGGGGCACTGCTGGTAGCCGGTAGGGCCATGAAGAGAACATGGGCGCCGATGATGACCACTGTAGTCAGGGCGCCCAAAAACCCCAATTCATCATCATCATCATCATCATGAAGAAAGCCTGCTGGAATTCGAACGGGTTCAGGCTGCAGGCTTTCGTGAGAGTCAGAGTCAATATCGTCTCTCGGGCCAATATTTTTTTTTTCACACGAATTTCATAATACTGGCGCGGCTTTGTCGTTTCGTCATACCCACGGCTGCCAGCTGGCAGCTGGCATTTATACCGGCTATGACGTACTCCGTACTATTGTTAGTTGTTGCTGTTGTTGTTTTATGTTTTACATGTCGCCAATAAACACAGGGGTTCGAAACGCTTCAGTTTTGATGGTTGCTGTCCGGACCTTGTGCTTATATATCTATCGTAGGCTTATTTTGCCATGGTTTGCCGCTTCTTATGTTCACATGTATTTTGGAAAAGCGAGAATATACAGTTAGTGTGTATATGTGATTCGAACTCAGTGTTTGTGGATTCTTAGCTCAGTTTTCTACCCTTTCCTCCGTAAGGCACCGATGTATCCTATGAACGCCCTGTTGTGTACACTTTTGTTTACGTTGTCGCTCGCCATTGTGTTGCAGTTTACACACTGTACGTGTGAGTTGAGTGTCTAAGTTGCTATGTTTGCCACTGCAATCTACCGTGCGCTGACGGTCTCCCTTCTTTGCCAGGTGACGGACTACTGGCTGCCGCTGGTGCGTCAAACTCTGGGAGAGGAACACTCGACCCCCGTCATACTGGTCGGAAACAAGGTACGAACGCGGTCAGTCAGGAAAACCATGTATGGGAGAGGGACCTATCAACGGGGGGGGGGGGGGGGGTAGTAATACTCTACCGGAAACGAGGTACTAGCCCGGCGAGGTAAACTATGGGAGAAGACGCCTTCTTGACAGTTCTTGACAGGCTGTGGCGATAGCTTGCTTGGCCACATTTTCCGTTCTTAAACTGACTTTGAAACAATAAACAACGAACGAGCATTGTTGCAAAGCTTTACAAGACACCCTTGCTTTGTGTAGCTCAACCACAACCTCGGTCGTAAACTCTGGTAAACTCTGTTCATATCTATTACAGCTGTTACTATGGCCTAGCATCGTAATTTCGTGATGTGTCATTTTGATTAAATTTATGCCTCTTGTCGCTCTGTTCCGCATAGCAAACTACGTTCTTTTCTCTTTGCACTTCTCGTCCGGAAGCGTCTCTAGAAACTGTCCTCACAGTGCATATCGCTCTATTGCCGCGTAGCCGGTTTTTCGTTGTTAACCGGTGATGTCGAAATACTCCGAGCGTTGACTCCCGCCCGGCACCTATCGGAGTGTTGATCTCCGCACCTTTGTGGCGCGGCTGGGTGAAGGGGCGTTGACACAGTTTTGCAGCTCCTCAGTCACATTTACTAAATCGCCAGGTAGATGGACCGTAAAACGGATACAGCATCTCATATTCTGCTGGTTTATTGACATGATACACTGTTGTCAGCCTTGCTGGGCTGTGTTGGATTAGCTCGTTTTTTTCTATGACAGTGACAATATTCTCCGTGGTTCTAATGTGAGCAAGGCAAAAATGTACTTCGTAGGATAAATATATTCGGCGAAATTTGCGAAATCTCTAGCTATTTACGTAGGCCATCTGCTCAAGCTTTTGCATTTGAATGCAGCATTTTTTTTTAAAGGTAGTGTGCCACCTTTGAAAGATTTCCCATTTTATTTTTCCTAGGATAAGAAGCTTCTGTTTTTACCTAATATCGCAAAAAAATCAAAAATGGGCCTGGAATAGTGCCTTTTTCGCCTAAAAGTTTTTCGGTTTTTAGATATGTATAACAACTGTAGTGGACTCACCTGCAAACAGGCGTCGGGCAACAATCGCGATTGCGGCGCACTTGTGACAATAAGCAAAGGTCATTATAGTGTTACGACCATACGACGTACGGGAATGAGTTATCAGCTGTCTAATCGTAGACAACACAATGTCGAGCCTTAAACTGTAAGCCCGTATTGGTATTGTTTCTTTTATTTGGCTGTCTAACATTATTTATGGTTTGAAATATGATTTTATGTAAAATAATTGATATGAAAAAGCCGTCTTATAAGTTATGACCCCATTTCACCACACGCAAGTGGCAGAAATGACAATGATCAGCTGACGCATTTTTCTTGGCCGAAGTCAGAGCGCGCGGCCCGACGCACCACGCGTATTTGGAAATTCCGACCTCGACGAGCATCAGAAGCCACCTAACAGGCGTGTTCGAAACCGCAGGAGATGATGATGAACGGGTTTATCGAAACTTGATTGGATGAGCATATCGGTAATAGCGATTTCAGTGTGTGCATTTATTGTTCATAGTGGTGTGAAATGTGGTTGGGGTACGACCGACAACCCGTCGGGGCGAATTTCGCACTGGGGTACTCAAAATTTGAAGAATTTAAGACGTTTCCATGAGTTTTGAAGGTATGGATAAGTTCTAAAAATCCGGTTCTCCTTATCTGGGCCATTAACTCCATACGGTCCAAGAAAGCTGGCACACTACCTTTAATTAATAGGCTGCTTTTCGTATTAAATGTCCGCGAAGGTAATTTCGCCGTGTAGATAGTTTCTAGATTCGAACCCGTGTCCCCCGCACACTGCACCGGCGTCGACTGACTGAGCGTACCGGCGCCGTCTGACTGAGCGTACCCGCGCCTTCTGACTGAGCGTACCCGCGCCTTCTCGCGGGTCTGACTGAGCGTACCCGCCCTGTCTGACTGAGCGTACCCACGCCGCCTGACTGAGCGTACCCGCGCCGTCCGACTGAGCGTACCCGCGCCGTCTGACTGAGCGTACCCGCGCCGTCTGACTGAGCGTACCCGCGCTGTCTGACTGAGCGTACCCGCGCCGTCTGACTGAGCGTACCCGCGCCTTCTCGCGGGTCTGACTGAGCGTATCCGCGCCTTCTGACTGAGCGTACCCGCGCCTTCTCGCGGGTCTGACTGAGCGTACATGCGCTGTCTGACTGAGCGTACCCGCGCCGTCTGACTGAGCGTACCCGCGCCTTCTGACTGAGCGTACCCGCGCCGTCTGACTGAGCGTACCCGTGCCGTCTGACTGAGCGTACCTGACTGAGCGTACCGGCGCCGTCTGACCGAGCCCCTCTCCCCCGGACAGGTGGACCTGGTGGAGTACAGCACGCTCGAGGCCGTCATACCCATCATGAACGAGTTCGCCGAAATCGAGACATGCGTCGAGGTACGGTGTTGTAACGTCATCATAGCTACAGGCTACAGTGCGTTTGTTTAGGCGGCTGAAGTGTGCGGTTTTTATCCAAATATCTGTCTTTTGAGACCAATGCCGTACTAAATATTTTCATTGCTTCATGCCATGACGTGCTAATCCGGGTTCAAATGCGGTCCTTTAGTATTGATATTATCAGCCTTATATTAATATCTTATTGCGCATCTTTCTTTGAATTTCCAACACCTTAACACTGTTAGGTAGTTGATACCCTATTTCCTGCGTAGCCTCATGCTTTATACAGAAGATATACTTTTGCTCGATAATTTGCCAGCTAATGATGCTGTCCTTTCATCGACCATTGATGTATGTCCGTTGCAGTGCTCGGCGCGGACGTTGAAGAACATCTCTGAGATGTTTTATTACGCTCAGAAGGCCATTCTTCACCCCACTGCGCCCCTGTTCAACACAGCCGAACGAGACGTGAGTCAAACTGGAAGTGAGGGATTTTAAAAGTGATGATTGACGACTTGGATTCTCAAAATATCAGTTTTTCACCTTTTTTACATGATGTTCCATAAATAATGACAACTTGTGGTTTGGGTTTGCCATGCAATATTGTTGAACACCTATTTGTAGTTCAAACTGACTCCCGTTCTCCCCACGCTCTGGTCTGACCTCTGCTTCTCTCTCACCAACAGCTTACGGAGGCCTGCAAAGCAGCGCTGGGTAGAATCTTCAAGGTGAGACTTACAGCTCTTTCAAAAGTGTCTGTAACCGGAAACTCGCCGCGCCTCAGTTATAGGCATTTGCGTTTGTTGGAACTGTACTTATTGACCTCAATCAGTAACAAAACCGCCAATTTCAAGTGAACCACAGGGTATTTAGTCGGCGACGTACTCTCCGACTCTCGTTCACTCATGTATTTATCTATTTACTCACTTTGACTCACTTGTTTCTTTGTGTTTCTCTCACCCACCCGCTGCATATACCGCCCTTTCGGCAGAGCCGTCTGTATATTGTGACTGCATATCAGACTTCCCCTCCCGTCCTCAGATTTGTGACATGGATAACGACGGTCTTCTCTCGGATACGGAGCTCAACACGTTCCAGCGTCGCTGCTTCAACGCGCCACTGCAGCCACAGGGACTCGACGACGTCAAGTCCATCGTCATGAAGAACGTCAGGGATGGCGTGGTCGACGACGCGCTTACACTGGACGGTGAGATTTGATGTGGAACAGGGGGAAGGAGGGGATGTGTGAGCTCCGATGTATGGCCGGCAAGCTCCACGTCGTTTGACCCGCGTTTCTATATTTAGCGAGCTAGCAATTACTGGTGAGAGAGGGCCACGCTAGACCCGGTAGAATTGTGTTGCCATCTACCAGCCTACGATACTTATTTCCCTTCCAGACCCAGACCAAGCCGTGATAACAGATAACAGCTGCTGCCCTAACATTGCCTCTGCAGTCTGCATCGGTTTTTCTTAAACAGCTGCGTCTTCTATCTAACAACTTTTCCCCACAGCTGAATTACTGCGCATCTGTGTGACTGTATTAGCCGCGCCTCAGCCGTCGTGGTGACCGGCCCCCGTATCGCCGCAGGGTTCCTGTTCCTGCACTGTCTGTTTATTCAGCGCGGCCGGCACGAGACGACGTGGACCGTGCTGCGGAAATTCGGCTACGGAGACGACCTGACGCTCACCAAAGAGTACCTCTTCCCGCCGTGAGTAGACGACCCGGCATCAAAGAGTTCTTCCCGCCGTGAATAGTTCCTCTTCCCGCCTCGAGTAGACGACCTCTAGCTCACCAAAGTGTACCTCTTCCCACCGTGAGTAGATGACCTCTAGCTCACCAAAGAGTACCTCTTCCCGCCGTGAGTAGATGTCTTCTAGCTCACCAAAGAGTTGTAACTTCCCGCCGTGAGTAGACGACCTCTAGCTCACCAAAGAGTACCTGGTCCTACCGTGAGTAATTCCTTTTCCCGCCGTGAGTAGTTCCTCTTTCCGCCGTGAGTAGACGACCTCTAGCTCACCAAAGTGTACCGTCCTCTTCCCGCCGTGAGTCTTATGTGGGAGGGCCAGCTAATCTCAGCACTTCAAAGAACCCGCTGTGATTGATCACTTACATACGTCAGTCACTGACGATCCACTGTGGATGGGGTGCCTTTTCTGCTTCTTTTCATCATGACTGGTCTGGAAAAGACATACATATCTCGAATGAGATATTCATTGGAAGAAAAATAGAACATCCTCTTCCTTGTATGAATTGACGTCACCCCTCCATCGAAGGCCGTCTTAACGTGGTTGTCGGGCCTGATTTCTCAGTCTCTGCCCGTCCAATTCATCCCATCCCGTCCCGTTCCTGATCATTGAATCTCCTCCCCTCCCCATACCCCTTTTCCAGCCCCACAATCTCCGCCTTTCCCAATCCGTCCCCCCTCACTGCCCAGTGTCCATCCCTGAGTGTCCCCCGCTCCCCTGATTCCAGTCTCGCCGTCCATCACACTCCGGTCCGCCCCTATTTTATCCTTCCCGGTCCTGGCCTCGCACCTCTCCCCGTTCCCGGTTCCAGCCCTGTCGTCCCCTCCCGTCCCAGTCCGTCCCTGACCGTCCCTGACCGTCCCGTCCCTTACCTCTCCTCTCCCTGTCCCCCGGTTCCAGCCCTGTCGTCCCGTCCCGTCCCAGCCTGTCTCTAGCGGCGCGCCTGCTGCCCGGCTCGCCCGTCCGCCGTCTCCCAATCAGTCCGAGCCACAGCGAGACCGCCCTGCACACGGCAGCACTCGACTCGTGGAGGTAGGACGACGGTAGTGGGGCCAGCCGAGCGCAGAAAGGGCGGGCCGTGCGGGACCGTGCCAGGGCTGGGGCCGGGAAGGAGGCGGTAGATATTTTTGATACGTTTGGACAAGGTGTATAGTTTTTACGGTCCTGGAAAATTGTTCTGATTAAATCGGGGAATTAGACGAAGTTAAAATGTCAGGCCGAAATCAAAATTTCGTGCTTCAACGGAAATTCGTGTATGTCTTTGTATAAAGTATTAGATGGTTCGTGATCGCCAGCATTTTGCTGACCACATGTTTCTGTTTTGTGTGTTTTCAGTCTGAGGATCCCGCCGGGCTGCTCGACTGAGCTGACTCACCAGGGATATCAGTTCCTCCAGGTCAGTACTGATTGCTTCGGGTCTGAGGGATACCAGTTTGTCCAGGTAAATCTTAGGGATTAGGATTAAACTTCGACTAAATTGCCGGTGATATATCTCAGTCCTTCCTTTCAGGCAAATGGTGATGATTAGGACTTGAACTACATGGGATTGGCCCACGATTCTTTGATTTTCGAGTTCATTTTGTGAAAAAAAGCTGTTAAAAAAAAAACAAGTGACATGAAGCACAGTTCTGTAAAATTTACAGAACTGTGTTACATTACAATGGTGTTGGTGGCTACACACCACCTGCTGTCTTATTTTTCTCGTCAACTATCTGTTTGTCTCTAATTGTTATACACTTCTGTTGCCACACAAATGTCTTTGTGCTGATGCCTGCTGCCACACACATGCGCTGATGCCTTTGTCTATTATCCGTGCCCAGGTGATGTTTGAGAAGTACGACCAGGACAAGGACGGCTGTCTGGACCCGGAGGAGCTCATCCAGCTCTTCTCCACCTGCCCCTATATACCCTGGGGAAAGCAGGTACGAGGCACTGCAATACAGGTGTAGTCACAGGTGCAAAGTTATCAATGGCCCCTTGGAATTTGTGTGCCGAATTTCTAAACAAATGTATGTCAAAACTCATTTACCTTTACCATATCAGCACTTCAAGCTGTGCATTTGACATTGCTTTTGCGATTCTCTCATTTCATTTCTCTCGCTGGCCTCCACCACTTTCCATATTATCCCCGCCTGGCGTTGAACCTTCGCCTTGCCGTCTGCCCGCTCGGCTGGCCGGCTCAGCTGACTGCCCGCTCCCGCAGGTGTACAACACGGTGCCGACGGACAGCCGCGGCTATCTGACGCTGCAGGGCTACCTGTCTCAGTGGACGCTGTGGACACTGCTGGGAGCCGGCCGCACGCTCGAGTACCTCGGACACCTGGGGTACAGCTACGTCATGGAGGAGCCCCAGTCGGCCGCCATACACGGTAAGGAGCCTGCTGTACACGGCAAGGAGTCCGTCATACACGGTAACGGATCCCAGTCGGCCGCCATACACGGTAAGGAGTCACCATACACGGTAAGGAGGCGGCCATACACAGTAAGGAGGCACTATACACGGGAAGGAGCCCGCCATACACGATGAGCCCAAGTCGGCGGCCATACACGGTAAGGAGGCACCATACACGGTAAAGGATCCCAGTCGGCCGCCATAAACGGTAAGGAGGCCGCGATATGCGGTAAGGAGTCCCAGTCGGCCGTCATACACGGTAAGGAGCCTGCTGTACACGGTAAGGAGTCCGCTATAGACGGTAAGGAGCCCCAGTCAGCCGCCATACACGGTAAGGAGCCTCAAGGAGACCCAGTCGGCCGTCATACACGGTAAAGGATCCCAGTCGGCCGCCATACACGGTAAGGAGTCCGAGATATGCGGTAAGGAGGCGGCCATACACGTTAAGGGACCCACCATATGTACACGGTAAGGAGTGGTCCTTAGTTGGCCGCCATACACGGTGTGTAGACTGTGGCAGGAACGTGGCTTCGATTCTCAACCGGGTGTTTTATTGTCAACATTCACGCTCATCAGATGTTGGGTTGTTTCTCGCCTTATGCCTCTGAATGTTATGCAGACACTATATAATGTAAGCATTCTGAGACTTAGATCCCTTTATTGCTGCTGGGTAGTTTGGTTTGACGTGTCTTACCAACGATGCCTTTGGAATACAGCGTAGTTTGCCATTTCAGCCATAACAAACTACCACAATGATGGACTTCTGTCTGAGTGTTCTGCGGCAGTGTCGTCTGATGCGCATGGTGCTGTGGCGCGACATGTCGCTGGTTCGACCTGTCTGTTGCCGCTCGGGTGTCTGCTGACCTCTGACGTTCTCTGGCCAGTGACCCGGGAGAAGCGGCTGGACCTGCAGAAGAAGCAGACGTCCCGCACCGCCTACCAGTGTCACGTGATCGGACCGAAGGGCGCCGGCAAGACAACGTTCTGCCAGGGACTGCTCAACAGGAACGCTGAGGTGAGAGGAGGGGTGCCAGTGTCACGTGATTGGTCTTTGTCAGGGACTGCTCAATAGGAACACAGAGTAAGACAGGGGTGCTATACCAGTGCCATGCAGCAGTGTTTGCTTGTAGAGTTATTGCAAAACGATTACAAGCTCAGTGCTCAGGCAAATGCATCAAATTTCACCATTGTTTTGTAATCTTACGCCAGGAAAAATATTGTGCATCACTTTCCATCCACTACACTTGTCCTGACCACGTATTTCGACAACCTTCCTACCTTTCTCGCGCTTTCGTTAAGCAAACCGTGTGTGTGATGTCTGTAGTCTGACCTCTTGCTACCCCACCCTCCCTCCCTCTCTCATACGGTTTCATATGTACTGTAGTCTGACTCCCCCCTCCCCCGCTCTTAGTCTGACTCCCCCTCTCCCTCCCCCAGTCGGTGTCCTCTGTGCTCGAGTCGGACCTCTCGAAGCAGACCATCAGCCCTGTGCAGGTATACGGCCAGGAGCGCTACCTTCTGCTGTGCGACATAGACGTGCACTCCGTCACCGACACTCTGCTGCCCTCGGAGGCGCAGTGCGACGTGGTCTGCCTCGTGTACGACGTGGCCGACCCGCGCAGCTTCGAGTACATCGGCGGCATCTATCTGGTTAGTGACTGGGGTGCGAAAATGATGGGTGGAGGTTAAGACGCCTTTGTGTAAGTATTTAACAGCGGAGATGTTTAATGTAGCAGCACTTTACTGGGACGCCAGAACCACATTTGTGGTAGATGATGAGCCTTGCCCACAGAAATGCATTCTTTGTGGAGATGCCTGTTTCGGGAGTCGGAACTCGATGTGGGGTCTTACATCAGTCGAAGACCTGTCGAGCCTCCCTCATTCGTTGTTCGGGCCGAGACTCCAGTCCCCGCCTAGTGGTGGGTAACTGTTTTACTCCTGTCCCGCAGAAGTACTTTGCCGAGACGCCGGTCCCCTGCCTAGTGGTGGGCAACAAGAATGGTCCCCTGCCTAGTGGTGGGTAACACTGTTTGTCTCCCGCCCACAGAAGTACTTTGCCGAGACCCCAGTACCGTGCCTAGTGGTGGGTAACAAGAGTGACCGCGGCGAGGTGCGTCAGCAGTACATGGCCCAGCCGGGGGAGTTCTGTCGCCGGCACCGTCTGCCGCCCCCGCAGACGGTCACCTGTACGGGCACAGTGCGGCGCGACGTCTACCTCAAACTGGCCACCATGGCCGCCTACCCGTGAGTGGGGGCTGTGGGTTCGATTCCCGGCGGGGAGGGGGGGGGGATAACTTAAGAGGGCTGAACTATAGGCGGTGGAGGGTTTGGTGATTGAGTAACGGGTAGTAGATGGTGTGAGTTAGTGCCTGTTATTGGGGGTCGGTTGGATTGTACCCTGTTTTAGTGGTTTGTAGGATCATGAAGAAGACACTGATCGCATGCCAAGCATGAAAATTGGGTTGGGCTGTCAGAGTATCCAGCTAACACTGTCAAATCGGTAAATTTGTCGACATTCCTCCCGTATGTGTATTTGGTGGTGTTGGTTCGTAGCCGTTGCACAAACGATGTCTTACAGACCCGGTTGTGTGACGCAGAATTGTGGTGTGTTTATGATGAATGAAGTCTACCCGGATGACGTTAGGAGTATGATCACAGGCGTGTGAACAAGACATTTCCGATTGTTTCTCAGCATTTTCAGCATTTTCCAAAAAAATTCATTTCATTCCAGCATTTTCAGCATTTTCTGATGCCAAACCACTCGCACCTCCTATTATTCATAAAACAGAAATCCCTTTTTCAAACAGTCCTGGTGCTTAGCCAGTGTTACGTATACCTTCCATCCCCTCCGTCCGTGTAGATAAAATCCCCATGCTGCTCCATCCGACCTACGCCATTCTGTTTCTTGTGTGTGCCTAGGAATACGTCGGCTCTGTCTCGTTGTATCAGTGTCTTTCCAGGGTCTGGTGTCTCGTTGTGTGGCCGGGTCTTGGTGTCGTGCTGTGGTTTGGTGTATCCGTCTCCCTGTCTCATGGTCTTGGGGGCCGGGTGTCGTGATGTGGTATAGCTGTCCGTGTTGGTGACTGGTGACTGGGCTGGTGCGTCGGGCAGCTGCCGTCACCAGTGGTGGTCGGAGGCCGTCAGCACCACCAGGTAACACCACCAGGCGGCACCACTCAGCCGGACCCGAGAAACGGGTGGCGTCAGCGTGTGTCTGTGCTGTCACGCTTTGCTTCACGATTTGGCTGTGCTGTGAATTGCTGTGATCACAAAGCAGAATCTGTATACGTTGTTCTAAAGAAAAAAAATGAAACAAATTTGACCACATCTCTCTTCATGTCTCTCTCCCCTTCATTCTCTCCCCCTCTCTCTCTCCCCTCTCTCCCCGCTCTCCCCCCTCTCTCTCTCTCTCACTCACGCTATCTCTCTTTCATCCCCTCCCCTATTTCCTCTCTTCTCTGTTCTCTCTTATCCTTGCCCTCTCTTATCCTTGCCCTCTCCTCCTTTCCTCTTATTAAATAATGTTTGCAGTCTTTCTCACCACTCACAAGTCACACTCAACAGAAACTCACGCTATTGCTGTGTCGTGTCCACACTGCTGTGTGTGCCATCCCGTATGTGGTCTACTCGTATGTCCACCGATTCGCTGCCGTCCTAGAGTGAGCCGATACCTACGGGGACTGAGAGTTTATGTGCTGAGTTGGACCCAGGGTTTTTGCCGTTTGTGCTGTGGTATTTTTGTGTAGCTGCTGTAAGGGCTGCTTATAAGTTTGTGGATTGACCGTGCCGGTTTTTGTGTTGATTTTGACCCTGGTCTCCCTGGCAGCGCACTATCCCAGGTTATCTTATGTCCATGTTGTGTTGTCCGGTGATATTAAACCCATTGACGCCATTAACAAGTCATAATCGTGATGTGTTTTGACTGTAATGTTTCTAACACACAAAGCTCTCATCCATTAAATATCCTATCTCCGTGACGCTGATCTTTGACTAATATGTGCTAGATGACTAATAGATAGTGTGCAATGGTAGCGGTATTGGTTACCCATGACCCGTGACCTGTGACCCTGGTGACCCTGAATAACATCCTCTGACCCCCACCGCTGCTCACTGTGACTGCTCAGTCGGTTCCTCCCGGCCTGGATGCTCTTCTCGCGCAGTGGAAGGTCAGTGAACCTGCACAGACTGAGCCGCAGTGTCCCCAGAAACGGTCGTAGTTCGGACAGTATGAGCCGCATTTGTAGTGTAGGCTTCACTGCGCTGCTTTCAAAGCTGAAATACGGCTAGTAGTACCCTGGCTAGTGTGGCATACAGTCAGACCTATGACTGGTAATGCTATTGGCCAGTCGTGCACTCGCATTCTTCAGTTAAAAGTGCGCAGTTTACGGTGTGTGCGACTGCCGCGTGCCAAGCAGCTTAGCTCTGTAGTTTGTGTGCCTGCAGTCCCTGATGACCTTCATGACAGTTGATTTAGTTACATTCGTTGTTGCTTGGTCCGAGCAGTATGTGATTTCTTCAGTGAATTAATGCTTACAAGGCTTAAGCTGCCTCCAGCAACGAGCCTCCTCTCGATCGCACCAGCGTTTCAGCTTTCCTACACACTCTGCATTGACCCATGATATGTCGTGCTATGGCTGTGTTGTCATGTCAACACCGCCTTTCCTGTGTCTCACTCACTTCGTGTCTCATTATTTATGTTTTGCTCTGTGCTTGGTGTAATACGGGGTATGGGTTCCGATTTTAGCACTTCGTGGTTTTAGTTGAGAAACCCTGCCTATCATTGAATTCGGTGTTTGGTTTCCGGTTGTATGTGCTGTTGCCGGCTCGTGTAAGCTGTTGCACTTTTGCCTTCTTTTTGCTTGTTTTAGCATATGGTTGTTGCTATACGTTTGTTGCACCCAAGTGCTAAACAAATACCTACTAAAAAGCATTTTTTCAGATAAAAGGACAATTATTTTCTAATTGAATGCGATTTGTGTTCCTCATGGTTGGGTCCCCAAACGGATTCTCCCGTCATTTTTTTTTTTTTATAAATGTGAGCAATTTCAATTAGCGTGTGTTTCTGCTCCCTGAGTTACATGTGAAAGTATGTGTAATGTGTATTCCAGAACCATATATTCAAACATGTATGCTTAAAGTCCACACATATGACTCGTCGTGCCGTAGGCGTGACATTTCTGTTTCTCCCCTCAGGCACCTGCGGAGTATGGGTCTGCTGCCGCGCGACAACAGCGGCTGGATGAAACTTGGCCTCGGATTGGCCGCCGTCGTGTGCGGCGGCTTCCTATTGGCCCGCTACGCCCGGTTCCTGCACCAATGAGCGACGAGCAGGCGCCCGGCGGGCTGAACAAGCCTCGATAGTGAATACATAGGACAGTGATGTGTGCCTGATCGTGCTGATCAGTGTAAATGGCTTCTGGAGTTGAGTGTAACTCGTGAGTGTGGGGTGATGTACTCCAAGCGTAGGTGTCTGAGTGATGCAACTCTGACTATCTCCAAAATGGAATGAACTTGGCTGAGGTACGAACCATGTGAGGTGATGAAAAGAGATATTCGGTTTTGTGTGATCCGATCAATAACTGTAGAAAGGATTTCCAGAGCAAAACGCATTGCAGAGCTGCCGGATACCGAAAACCTCCAGCCCTGAAACACACTAGAGATGCCGTTTCTCTGAACGAGTCCGGTTTTCACATTCATGGCACGCTTTGACGCGTGACTGCGGGAACGCCAAACGTATGCTGCTGTAATCCCTGTACTTCTCCTGCCTCTACGATGGCTCTGATCAGACTTCCCCAAAGTAGCCATAATTCCAGTCCGATATGCAAAGTGCTGTATATTTGTGTGCGATGGCATGGTGTTTGTGCGGGGGTGAGCACTGAGCAGTTGTCTTCAGAAGACGAGCGTTAACCGACGAGCAGTTGACTGAACTCGTTCGCAAAGCGTGTGTGTGTGGCTGATGTTAACGCTGTCGTGATCATTTGCTCTCAGCAGATCACTGATCAGATACAATGATGTGTGTGTAAGGGGCATGCATTTGTCGGATCGGTGCTTGTTTGATAGACGATGTGTCGTCTGGAGTCCTTATGACGTTACATCTTTGATCTTGCGACATCTTATCGCGCTGTAAATTATTCGGACAGTCTTGATTGCTTGCCTGTGCCACGCTGTGTTTGTGTCTGCTGAGAGTGCCATTTTCGGACGGCAGAGGCTCGATGACGTCATATAGTTACTGATGACGTCATATAGTTACTGATGACGTCACTGGAGCGGTCAGAGCCCGCTGTGTGACGTCACAACACGGCGGGTGGACTCAAATGAGCGCCTCTAAGGCGGGAATGAACAGACTGCTGGGTGGTTTGATTCGCTACATCCCGAGAGTGAGGGTCGATGCTTGTGTGTCATGCATATGATATGGGAACGCGTGTGTCTGATTGTGGATCGTGTTTGTATGAAAGACAGTATGCTATGTAGGAGAGCGTGGTTATAACGATTGTGGCGATTGGTCGTCATGTGTACATAAACGCTGGCCGCGGCAGTGTGCTGTATATTCTAGGCCGGTTTGTTAGACCCTCTAGATCGGCCTGACCCCAGAGTCAAGGCCCCCTGGGCCGGTGAGAACCCGCGGATGAGTTGGTCAAACCCCGGTGTGTTGGGTGTGAGCAGTTGAGGAATCCTGCAGTCAACCGATATAAGCGAGCCGAGAACCCGTGGACGGCTCTGTTCGCAAGATCTAGGTAAATAAAGTACAAACCCTACTCTACTGTTTGTATGAGAGAGCGACGAACGTCGGCACGGCTGTGCGTCAAAAAAGATGATCTAAGAGTGTGGAATGGAATGGAAAAAGAAAAGAAAAAAAGAGTGTGGTGTTCGCAGATCTGTTTCCTGTTATGACCTTGTCCTCGATGACGAAGGTTTGGAGAGTTTTGAACCAACGAAGTTGGTCAAAAACACGGAACACTGACCTTCCAGTCGGGTTATTTCAGTAAGGTAATAAATAAGTGTATTTGTTTTCACACACCACCGGTGCGGCGCCAAGGCTCAGTAGAAGAGGTCCCGCAGGTCGAGATCGAACCCGCCCCCCGCCCGCCGGGCAAAGCGGCCCAGCAGCGCGCGTAAAGGCAAACAGCGAATTGGTTGGTTACATGATAAATAAATAACATCATCACTCGCACAACACGCTCGTTTACGCATGTAGTAGTTTACACGGATACATTCAGACAGGCGTTCCTTCGTCACCAATCGGAAAGTTTCGGTCGCGCGCATACCGGGTTCTGCTATCGGGAAAATCTGGCCGCTCTCCGCCAGCCGCCGCCCTGGGCGGAGCGAGCGAGTAGCAGCGCCGAGCACACCGCACACGTGTTTTGGGCGGCCGATCCACCATCGCGGCCCCGGCGGCCAGTAGACGCCCATACCGCGTCCGTCATGTGACCGCCAGAGCCACGTGCCGCGCCGCCGCCGCTGCCGGCAGTTATGTACAGCTGGTGGAAGGTCCCCACTCGGCAAAACGTCATCCGCCGTCAGCGTCGCCGGCGCGCCGCGGGAAAAGACCCACCGCGCCGGAACAGCCGTCCAGAGGAGTTACCAGTAGACGTCCATAGCCACACCGGGCCTAATGAAACCCCACCGGGTCACGGAATCCTGTCTGCGCGTTATGAGTGGCTACTGAGAGTTCCTTGTTCGGTCGGCATTGCGAGGACCCCGCCGGTCGCGGCCGCAGTCCACGTAAGTCGCACAGCTACCACCAGCTGCTCATAACCCGCCACTACGGCGGCGGCATGAATGTAGCCACCGGCGGCCGGGTTATGGGCGTCTAGTAGAATAGTCCAGCTTAGGTAGCGCATCTGCCAGTTCGCACCGGCGTCACCCGCCGCGCGAGCCGAGCCGTGTGCCGGCGGCCGGCCCGACACGCGGAGCAAGAGCAACGGAATGTGGGCCCTCTGGATATCTTACAACCAACATACACACATACGGTATTCGAATACATTGATTAAATACAACATGATTTTTCACCTCAAAATGTTCACAATCAAGAAAGCAACGAAAAGAAAAAAATACACTTCATTTAGCAGAGTGAAGAAAAAGTTGCGCGTTATGAAGTAGGTAAACGCACACGCAGACAGACATCAGCTTGAAATGACATGGTTCCGATACGAGCATCCCTTTCATTCAGTCGTCGTGCACACTGCACAGTGGCCAGTGCACACTGCACCTGAGCCGCAGAAACGGGATCACATAGAGACGATAGTCGATACAGTGTTAGTAGAGAGTAGCAGCGAGAGAACACACCCAGTACACACCCAAAGTACACGCCCAGGGCCGACCAATACACTGTCCGGCCGATCACCTCGCTATCCCCAACTGGCAACCAGGGAAGGAAGGTGTTCCATCGTCCCGACCAGCGAAGAAGGGTCGGTCACCCATCAGCCATATCCGACACTGGATAAAAATGGACTGGCATTTGAGACTAGACAATCATGTGGGAAAAGATCGGTTCGCTGAAGATGCGATATTAGGCGACCATGATAGTACAATTATTTTTTCACAGCGATAAATAAAACAAAGCAAGAAAGCACTTACAACAAAATAATTTTTACGTCGTTCTTTCAAATAGAAAACCTCCTAATCACAGGATCAGTCTGCGTTCTTGTGTACAACACGAAAAGGTGTAGGTATGTGCACCGTAAAACACGCTAAGTGAATAAATAGCTATATCGGAATGATAACATGCCTATATTCGCCGTCTATCTCACGAAGTTAGAGAGGATCGGCAGCTGAAGCGCGGACGATGACAAGGCAGTGCGGTACACCTCCAATACACGATCGTACGACACGCTATCCTACATTCGATGGAGCCGCGGCGGGGCCGCCGCAGAGGCCAGCTTTCTTGTTTTGATTTGCGCACGGCTATAGGGCGCCCCTCGCGCTGTGCAGTAAATGAGATCGTCTGCTCTCACGCCCTTCTCACACCCGCTCACGTCTAACTCACACTGGTGTGTCTCACAGTGAGATCCGACGAGCTCACAAATGAACTCTTCTTACACACGGTAAATATGTCCCATCCAGTGACACAGTTCGCACACTGACCTTGGGTAAATATGTAGATTGTAAATATATGTGTAGCATTTGATAGATATAGCTGACAGCAAGGGCTGCGCTGCCAGGTCACTCGTGAAAAGCTGTCATGTCACACGCGTCATGCTGTCCGTCGCGGGTGACGGCAGGGAACCGTCACGTCACACTGGCCTCGCTCAAGACAATAATAATCCGTTCCGCTAACTCGTTCAGGGAGACGGCTGCCACGCAAGAGCGACAAAGAACACTCAAAGCATCCCGCGGAAACTGGGCGGCCCGTGCGTGTGCGTACATATCGAATATGTTCTTCTGTCCCCACACGGCTGAACCAGGGTCGGCCAAACTGGGAGTGTGATCACCTTCCCACAAACCAGTCCGTCAGTCAAAAACCCCGGAAAATCCACTCGTTTCACAATATGTGTTCTCGGCAGAGAAGACCAGGTATCCAGTACAGCTAGGCCTAGAAGTTGGTGACGCGTTCGCGACATTTCTTCATGAAGTCCTGTGCAGCCTTGTCACCGAGGCGGCTCTCCAGAGTCTTCAGGATCGGGTGCTCTGGAAAAAATGTGCGGAAAGGTGCGTTAGGTAACTTTTTAGTGTTGAAGGAAATTGGTAAAGTTTGTCCGGCTTTGGATGCCGTGCGGGCCATTATTAGCCCATCGTTAGCTCATCCAGCCCGAAATAATGAGCTCAGCCCGATACATCATTAGCTCACCGCCCATAACCGCCCATACCTCTGTCTCGCTGGTGCATGAGGTTCAGCTCGATCTCCTTCAGGCCGTGGAAGTTGTCCGCGTTGGACGTGCCCCGGTCGACGCCAGGGATCTGGGGGTGGACGGGAGGACACTATCAATGCATTGGTTCTCTACTTATACGAGTATATAGCAAGGAAAGAAAACAAACTCACGCTCGAGGTCGAACCTTTGGCGGCAGGTACGCGAAAATCTAGGTACTGTTTCAGATCAAACCATCTAACCAAGAATCACATCTCATGCCTCTTGCTTCTTAAAGTCCTGTATTCCTAATGGTGTCTTGGGTGAAGTAATGTTTATAACTGTATGTCATCAAAAGTCAGTGAGGTCAGTGAGTCTGAAGGTCAGTGAGAGCTCTGTGAGTTCTCACCTGGTTCAGCAAGAAGTCTGTTTGTTCTCACCTGGTTCAGGGAGAGGCCTGTTAGCTCTCATTCGGTTTCTTTGAGTTCTCACCTGGTTCACTGAGAGGTCTGCGAGTTCTCACCTGGTGCAGTGAGCGGTCTGCGAGTTCTCACCTGGTTCAGGGAGAGGTACGCCTCGCCGGCGAAGTCGTTGAAGGTGAGCACGTCGTGGTCCATCACGGTGAAAAGGATCATGGCGCCCTCGGCCCGGCACTGCTCCAGCGTTACAGAACTGGGGACGGCGGGCAGTGGCACATGGGGTCAGGGGCGGATCCAGGGGTCGACAAAAATCGGAGTCTCGGCGCGTCAATGCTCTTGCGTCACAGGACTGAGGACAGCGAGACGCACGGTTCCGTGGTACGCAATATACGAGTATACGTTGTGCACCGCGGAACAGTCTACCTACAGGCGCCGACAACTGGTGACACCTAGCGACCAGTTTGATCACTACATACTTTGCATTGCGGAACAGTCTACCTTCAGGCGCCGACCACTGGTGACATCTAGCGACCAGTTTGATCACTACATACTTTGTAGTGCGGAACAGTCTACCTTCAGGCGCCGACAACTAGTGACACCTAGCGACCAGTTTGATCACTACATACTTTGTAGTGCGTAACAGTCTACCTTCAGGCGCCGACGACTGGTGACATCTAGCGACCAGTTTGATCACTACGTACTTTGTAGTGCGGAACAGTCTACCTACAGGCGCTGACAGCTGGTGACATCTAGCGACCAGTTTGATCACTATATACTTTGTTGTGCGGAACAGTCTACCTTCAGGCGCCGACCACTAGTGACATCTAGTGACCAGTTTGTATACTTCATAATCGGTAGTGCGGAGAAGTCTATCTTCAGGCGCCGACAACTGGTGACATCTAGCGGTAATTTTGAGCAGTATAGTGTGTTGCGGCACAACGTAATAGCGGGCGTTTCCAAACTCCGTGGTGATAGTCAATCCACGCAACAACACGCGTAGTCCGCACTAAGCCCCTTGCTCAGCACACCAGCACATAAACGAACCACTTTCTTCCGTAAAGGAGCTCAGCTGTGAGCTACGACCAATTTGTGATTGAAGCCTGAAGGTGAAGCACAGGGCTGGTAAAAAGCGCCGATTCGCTGATAATATCGGAGCCAGAACAATAGCTGTACAAGCGATTTAGGGAGCCAAAAATAAGCGTTTCAACGCAAGTATGCATGTGCAGAATAACTGCTAAGTTTTGTTTCATATTTTCATTTTATTTCTACGACAAACCTCAAAATACAAGATGCCTGAGCACAAATATTAAATTAGTAACAGCATTCAATTTCCCAATGAGGTCTTATGCGCAATGTTTGTCTACAAAGTACAAAGCTGGTAGCCTATTCAGAATAGCTGTAAATGCTTACCGCGAACAGCGTCAGCATTGATCAGTCGAAGAGCCATCAGTCGATTTCCAGCTTTAACACTACGGAGAATAGGGCTCCGTAACTTTTATCAGTTGATGAGGACCTAGTGTTGAGGGAACGGGGAGCCACAGAGCCTTCTACCATTGGCGGTTCACTGTATTACCGACTAGTTTAGAACACAAATAATGATATTCAAGTGGCCTTTTCATTTTTATCAATGTCAAGTCTCGTCAAAGTCTCGTGCAGGGTTGCGGCACGGGCAAACTGTACATTTCATGGTATGTTGGTTGTTGTTCGGTTGGATTTGAAGCTGCTCCTCTTCTATATAGTACATCTCATAGCAATATCATAGATCACCTACCTCAATATTTTAAAGGTAGTGTGCCACCTTTGAAAGATTTCCCATTTTATTTTTCCTAGGAAAAGAAGCTTCTGTTTTTACCTAATATCGCAAAAAAATCAAACATGGGCCTGGAATAGTGCCTTTTTCGCCTAAAAGTTTATCGGTTTTTAGATATGTATAACAACTGTAGTGGGCTCACCTGCAAACAGGCGTCGGGCAACAATCGCGAATGCGGCGCACTTGTGACAATAAGCAAAGGTCATTATAGTGTTACGACCATACGACGTACGGGAATGAGTTATCAGCTGTCTAATCGTAGACAACACAATGTCGAGCCTTAACCCGCGTCCTGCTGGGGGTCCTGGATTTCCACGCCCTGCTGGGGGGGGGGGGGTGTTTGAACACCCCCCTTGTAACTCGGCTCCTGGGCCACGTAGCGATACGCGGAAGGCGGCGTTCGAAAGAGCGTAAAAAATAATGACGAAATCACTTCGGTCAATTTTTTGGTCAGGTCAAAGGTCAGGTCACCAGAGGTCATTGAAGGCAAAATTTCGCCGATTTCCAGGTCGAATGTCGGAAATTTCCAAGAAGCCAACGCATAACTCGGGAACCAATAGAGCTACAGCGCCGCGGAAAAGCGCATTCGATAGCCCTATTAACGCCCTTTCTGGGTAATTCTCTCAGATTTGACCTAACGTCAACGGTTTTGCCTGCAGGGGGCAAAAACTGCAAAAATAGCCGATTTTTTCGAAAACAGTTTTTCTGCAATAACTTTTGACCCAAGCCTTGTACGAGCTTACTTTTACCGGCATCGTGTTCCTCTCGTCAAGACGCATCGAATGAACTATGACCTGACCTTGAAAGGTCAACTTAAAAATTTGACCTCAGGTCAAGGTCATGACCTGACCGGAAAGGGTCATGTTGCATATCAGTCGATCCGTATCGTCGAGCTGAACACATCTAAGGCGTTTTCATCGCTCTAGCATGCCTCTATCAAAAGTTATTTGCGAAAAACTGTTAGATACCATTCGTGACCTAAGATGACCTCAGGGCATAAACAAGGGTCACGGACACCATTTTCAAGCTCAGTGTATCTAAACCACTTGTAATTCGGTGTTTGGGAGTGTTTATAATGTCTTTCATCCAAAAGAGGCGCATTTCAATTTTCTCCCATTGACTTATAATGGGGAGGTCGCAAAATTGACCTGACCTTAGGTCATCGATATCAAAATTCTGAGATATACATTTTGTACATGCTATTGCTCTTAGCAATCGCTGAAAGTTTCAAAGCGATCGGTCACTCGGTGTAGCTATGACAGACATTGAAACTTTTTATGAGGTGAGGTCACTTCAAGTGACCTGGTGACCTGACCTTGAACGACCTTGGTCTGAAATTTTCACAACATGTGTAGAATTGATGTATGATAAGGTGTACCAAAAACGGCGGCGCTCCGCGCCGCCGTTTTTGAGATATTCGCGAAAAACCACAAGGGGGGGGTGTTCAAACACCCCCCCCCAGCAGGGCGCGGGTTAAACTGTAAGCCCGTATTGGTATTGTTTCTTTTATTTGGCTGTCGAGCATTATTTATGGTTTGAAATATGATTTTATGTAAAATAATTGATATGAAAAAGCCGTCTTATAAGTTATGACCCCATTTCACCACACGCAAGTGGCAGAAATGACAATGATCAGCTGACGCATTTTTCTTGGCCGAAGTCAGAGCGCGCAGCCCGACGCACCACCACCGCACCACAAAGTATGAGCAGAAGCCGCGTCCAAAGCCAGGGCCCCGGTAACGTGAGGTAGCCGAGTCGGGGCAGCGTGCGCTGACCCAAGCCGGGGCCGCAGCTTTGGGCGCGGTCTACCGCATCCCCGCGGGCAGCCCCGGGCTATCACATGACACCGGGAGGACGCGCGGCTCCGGCTTGGGTCAGCGCACGCTGCGCCCTGACTCGGCTACCTCACGTTACGTTCGCCCTGGCTTTGGGCGTGGTCTACCGCACCACCTAACAGGCGTGTTCGAAACCGCAGGAGCTGATGATGAACGGGTTTATCGAAACTTGATTGGATGAGCATATCGGTAATAGCGATTTCAGTGTGTGCATTTATTGTTCATAGTGGTGTGAAATGTGGTTGGGGTACGACCGACAACCCGTCGGGGCGAATTTCGCACTGGGGTACTCAAAATTTGAAGAATTTAAGACGTTTCCATGAGTTTTGAAGGTATGGATAAGTTCTAAAAATCCGGTTCTCCTTATCTGGGCCATTAACTCCATACGGTCCAAGAAAGCTGGCACACTACCTTTAAGCTGATCAAGCTGTGGAGCTAGACATGAATATGGCGCTTGTTTTTACTTTGAAGATGCATACGGATACCTAACTCAAGTGGCTAACGATACTCATTTATTTGCCAACCAACCCAGTATGGTTAGCATATTTGTTACTAAATTAAATTAAGTTTTGAATATCAAGATACCTATGCTCCTCTTCTGCATGTTTTTCTTTTTGGTACGTCATACTCAAAATATGCTTATATAAGCAATCCTGATTTATATTTGAGGCATTTTGTAACTAAAGTTAATATGAGACTTTCACTTATAATGCCTTTGTGTTTCAGTTCTCAGCTTAGGACATCATCAATCATGTGTATCTCAGATGATGCAGACAATGACCAGCCTGCGGAAGATCTATGCTAGTGGGCGAGATGATGAAATTTCCTCTGTTGGTGAGCCAGTATTTTTTTGTCAACAACATTCATTGCCTTATATGCATTTGTGCCTTACATTTCTGTCACCAACCAGCTTAAACAAAAGTAGAAATTATATACCTACATTCTTTTGCTGTGTTTGACACCAGCCGATGTCCCAAAATCAGGATACATCAGTGAGCTAGAAGTAAAACTAAAATAGTTACTGATGATGTTTAAGGTGTTCCTGAAAAGGACGCTGTTCACCGCACTTTCAAGCTTCTTCTGTTACGAGTGTTAGGAGCCACTTTTCATGGCCAAAAAGTTGGTCAGAGCCACCAAAACCATTTTTACCAGCCCTGGTGAAGCAGCACCCAGACGAAGACGCAAAAAACACATTACAAACAACTTTAGTACAACACAGTGCAGCTTCACAGTAAGCACATCGAACGCTGCCAGTTTCAGACAGAAAGAAAAACAACGTCGGTGATCCCCCATACTCCCGAGGTGAAACACAAAGGAACGCAGGCGGCAGAGTCTATTCAATAACGTAAGAAGAAAGCTTTCATCAAAGTTCCATTAAGTCAACAATTAAGTGTTTTATCATGTTTGTTTCTATTTATAATATGTAGGTACATTAGAGCAACCACTAACCACTAACCACAAATAATCACCAGTCACACAATGCTCTTCACATCAATGTAGCAACACATTGTTACAAAAGCCATGACAGGGCCCCGATAAATTACTCATTGCTTTCACGTTAAGGAGGCAAAATGGGTTTGCTAGATGTGGCTACTTCAGAAATAACAGACATATTGTCTGCAAAAATGGTCATAACTAGTTTTTCCAATGAGCATATAGCGAAATTATCCAGGACAACCCATTTGAAAGTTGATGTGGCGGTTTAGTTCCCTTTCGAATCCGCTTATTCCCTGGCGGGACTGGAACCCACGGCCCCTGGGTCAGTTGACTCACTATTCGAAGCACTCGTCGAAGACGGGGTTGAGCGTGCGTTTGTGGACGACCGTCTGCTGCTCCACACAGGACGAGAAGATGTGTCGCGGCAGCAGCTCAATGATCACAAACGGGTCACTGAGACCTGAAACAGAGGCGGCAGGCGGGTCTGAGATTCACCAATCACAGGACGGACGTGCATGAGATCGACACAGTGAAGCATGACCTGATTAAAAGAGTGTAGAAAATATATCATACTTATTGAGATATTTCCAAGAAGTTTCGCAAACACAGACTATGTCACAAAGACTGCCGAATGCCGTGTGCCCAAGTCAAGTTGTCAACTAGTCCAGCAATATAATTAGCTTTCCATCACCACGAACCCTTGTTCATTCTGCCCCCTATCCCCCGCCGCCCGTCGTCACTGACCGTTGGGGTCGAGCGGTATGACATTCTTGGCGCTCAGTATCTCCACCGACAGAGAGTCGTGGTGGAAGTACACGCGCACAGAGAGCGTGCCGAACTCTGTCGTCTCCTGGGTCTCCTGCTCCTGGAGCCGCTCGGCGTGGAACAGCGCCATCAGCTCCTCCGTCGAGAGACTGTTCAACTGGCGGGGACAGTGGGACGAGCGTCAGAGGTCGTGTGCCATAAGAAACCAGTTAGAACCCTTAGAAGGAATCGGTTTTGCTGCCGTTCCAGTCAAAACGCATGAACCTGGTAGCCAGCCGCTAGGTAGCAGAAAAATGCAATGACTCGACGATGCTACCAACAATTACATGTTTTACAGCAATCCCTTCATCTTCCTTCACAATTAGCAAAATGTTACTGTAACGCAAATCAATCATTTTTCTGGAAGGCATTTGCCGAGCAATAATAAGCCAATGCACTCTCAACGAAGAAGTATCTTTGCATAGCTTGATATCAGGGAACCGTCCTAAGGATTTCTAGCGACTCTAACGCCCACCCTAGAATTTCTGGTATCTTTTTGTCTTTCGTCATACGCTATCATATGGGAATTTCTGGTCCCGGACTTCTTCTGCCCGTACCCGAACTTCAAATAAAACTCCCCCGCCTGCCGTCTCAGTACCCATTTCTGCTGAGCAATCTCAGTTAATTCCACCCCGGTCAAAGTTTCAGCAGCCGCAGACGTCCCGCTGAGTCTACCTGCCTCGGCGGCAGGACTCGTTACCTTCAGACTGCGCAGCGTGTCGTCAAAGAGCTCTCCCTTTAGCGTGTCCAGGGGCACGCCCTGGCCATCGGCGTGGAAGAACCGGCGCAGGATCTCCAGCGCCTCGCACAGCCGACTGTAGAACGCCGGCGACTTGTCCTGCGGGCGGGCACAAGAGTGTGATACGCAGCGTAACGTATGTAGTTTGCAACGTCAGAAATTGAAACGGACTAGAAACTGTACAATTTCAATGTATAAAAGTAGGCGGAGCTGGAAAGCAACTACTTTACACCACCTACGGAAGGCAGAATTATTGCAATATCAAACGAAAAGTAAAATCTCAAGTCTTACGTCAGAGATGGAGTCGGCCTGTGCTTTGAGCTCGGACACGGTAACCAGCCAGATCTGCAGTAGCGCCCGGTCGAAATTCTTCTTCATCAGGTCCGCGTGCAGGGCCACCTGGGACAGAGAGACGGAGCATAGAGGTCAGAGGTGCACTAACAGCTACAGCTGAAGCACCGTTCGGCCTGTACGATGGTGGATCGGTGTGACAAGTAGGTAATCACAGGGAAATGACAAAGCCATCAACCAGCAAAAGCAATAGAAAAAAGACACATATTCCTCTAGTTCTCTTTCCCCTCAAACCTTTCACTCCTTGTTCCTTTTCTCTTTCGCTCCCTCCCTCCCTTTCTCTGTGTCTCTTTCTCTGTCTCTGTCTCACTCCCACTCTTTCTCCGCCTCACTCTCCCCTCACTCTCTGACTCTCTCCTCTCTCTCTCTCCTCTCTCTCTCTCTCTCTCTCTCTCTCTCTCTCTCTCTCTCGTCCTCTCTCTCTCTCTCTCTCTCTCTCTCTCTTCTCACTCAGCGGTCAATCTCAACTCCCCA